>NC_031495.1:44910347-44951999 GCF_000237925.1 Schistosoma mansoni | reverse complement strand
GAAGTAAGAAATAAAGTTATATCACCACGACGTGTTGCTTTAATTGTTATAAAAGCTTGAACATGTTCCAAATAATTAACCTATTAATATAGAATAAAATAGATAAGAAGAAAGTGAAGAAAATTATGAAAACTTATACAAAATAACTTAATGATGGTGATGTTGTGGAGTTTTAGTGAAATGATGATTTACCAAAAACATATCACCACTGCAAAGTGTTATGAAATCGAATCTTTTATATGTCTCCGAGACAATACGAGTACACTAATGGCTAGTGTTTCAACTATGAAAATACTGAAATCTCCACAAATCCCTTTCTGAAATTAATCATCCCGAAAGTGTGTCGAGTTTAAGGCGAAATACATGGGTCCTAAATTTATATATTACTATAATTTTAAAAGATGAATTTTGCCCTAAACTGGACGGCCGTTTCGTCCTAGTGCGGGATTCCTTAGCAGTGCACATCCACGACCCTGCCCTGCGATATTCGAACCCAGGACCTATCAGTCTCGTGCGCGAACGCTAAACTTCTAGACCACTGAGCCGGCATTCAATGGTGTTAATGTCTAATTTCAACCAATCCAATAACTTGATCCACCGTTCATTATTGTCTTCAGTGGATAACTATCTCACAACAGATCCGGTTGAACTTCACTGGGTACTGCTTCCCACTAGAACTTCAGGAAATACCTCTTGAAGCCAGTCACTAGTGAGCGTATGATTATTATTCTATGAAAGATAGATAGACAAACAAACGGATTAGAAATTAATCTCTTAAATGTTTTTTAATGATTATAGGTGTGTTTCTATGTATGTGTGCCAGTGTAAGTGTAAGTATTTATCGTTAACCATGGGTTGTCAGTTTTAAAATTAAATCAGTTTTTTTAATACAAGGTTCAGTTGCATTTCTTACTGATACGTCTTGTTGATTGAACGCTATATTTGGATCCTAAGCTAGTTTCGTAACCCCCAAGCTAGAACTACACAGCGACTTGAACACGAGAGAAAAGGCACAAAATATGTGGGAAGCACTTTACTCCAAAGGTTCCTTTATGTACAGAAAATATAGGGTTTTTATAGTATTTTAAAAGTCCTTCGGTTTTACTGAAAATTCTAGAATACTGCTAAACATAGTAGCAGTGTATTAATCAGCCAATCAGAATCTCTACATGTGACTTTTCATTTTCGCTATGTTTCTAACAAAACTTCTAATCAAACGCTGATTGGATGAAATGCTCCTTAATGTTTCATGAGCTCGTCATGTCGATTGCGAGAAATTAGCAGGATCATCCCAACACCTACTCTCTCTCTTTCTTAGAACTTTATAACCATGTAAATTTGTTAGAAGACAACATTATGGGTGACCAATATATCTCTGTGGCGTTTTGAAAGTTTAAAATATATGTCATATGAGAAATTGGTGAACTGAGACAAAATAACACCTGTCATATTCATGTGGCGATTTCAACCTGTTACGTTGCACATAATGTGTTAAGTAGGAATTGACGGAACCATAATGATTACCGACATAGAAACGTGTCTACAGACTCTATTCTAATAATAATACTCTTACCAGTGACCAAGAGCAGGACTAATTCTCGAAGTTACAGTGCAAAATTGTAACCAGTGGTATCTAGTACCTTCAGGTGCCACTGATGACGATTGCCATAAAACCTAAAGGTCTAAGGCTCAATCTCTGACATCGGTTGTGAGTGTATATTCTTGACAAGTCCCATATCAGGATGAAACAGATACTAAATCTTTTGTGACTTTCAATGGTAGTAATTTTTTAGTAATTTTAGCAGTTGAATTCACGAGTTGATCTAAGCTAGAGTACCACTGAAAAACTAGAGGCACTGGACTCGTGAACTAAATAGTTAACAAAACATTTTGTAATAGTAACTCACAGTTATAGATGTTTCTTCTTATCTCTTGAATAAAAATAAGTATTTTCGTAAACAAGAAAACGAATGGGGATAATTCAATTTATGTGACGCGAGATTACAGAATATCTCTCTTAAATCTGACTACCATACAGTAAACAGTTAATTTGCAAAATATTAATCAATTGTGTCAATCTTCACTGTTCCTTCCGCAAATATATCAGTCCATAATCTCCGATTATTATTGTTCATGCATTTTCATACCAATGGCATTTCGTTTCCGTTCTTTCCTTATCGATCTTCTAGTGAAATACATTCTCTGACTGACCATTGTCATACACTATTTATGTAGATGTAAGCAACTCATAAAACACTAGCATGATCTCACAATCTTGTAATGTGGAAGAATGAGTCAATCTACAAAGTCTTAATCATTAAGCTTTATCAATATTGACTTAATATCTATACTGGTAAGGTGTAATATAAATATTGTACAGTGGACGATAATACTGTAAGACTGAGCTCAACAATGCTATCATTACTATATATCAATGATGTATCATTGAATTTATTCTCACATTTTATCACCATTACATAGTTTATTCTATTTAGGTAGGATTCACAAATTTAACAACAGTCCAACCTGTCTATTGGCCAATATTTTTTTTAATTGGTGTAACTGGCTTTGTGATTATAAAACCCAACTTTCAGTCATTGACTTATAAGTTCAGTCGCCTCACCATCAACTGCAGTTTGAATATCAGGGTAACATTACTAACCTTCTTTCAAACACAAAGTCAGTTTAAATAAAGCCAAAACAACAATTGAGGTAGAACAATATGAATTTGTTATATTTTTCTTTTTGGTTTCTCATCAACTGCTTACCACCACTACAACTGGCATTGATGATGGAAAGAATTAGAATAACAAAGATTATTAATAATGATTCAAAACATGGGGGGGAGTAGGTGAGGCAGTAATTAAATAGAGTACGGAAGCAGATAAGATAGACTGGGTGAGAATTATAGAAATTATAAAGAGTTAACACAAGATTCAGATCATTTGAAAATAGGTATAAAAGACAAGTTGGTAGTTGGTAGTTGGATTTAGAAATTGATCATAAGGGTTGCGTAATAATTAAATAGAATTTGAAGAGGTTGCATAAGTTTGGAGAATTAAGTGAATGAAATAAAAGAAACCTATGGATAAAGGGATGACTTTGGTGTATGTTAGATAAGAATTAGTTTGGCGAAGACCGTATAGCATAATGGACACTAATAAAATAATGACAAAAACAAAAAATAATTTACCAAGGTAATAATAAATTGATTACTGCCTCTTTCTGGATACATAAATTAGATTTGAGTTTCTTTAATTGCTACCAGTTTGACAAAGCGGAGAAAAATACCACGTCTTTTTGTTTACTGATAATTTCGAAGGATTGTGGAATGCCACTAAGACGTTTGGTATCACTAAAGCTAATTAAATGACCTTGTACAGATTTTCTGAATTTGGAGCATGATTTCTTAGAAGATTAGAATTTCAGCTTATGGATTCCTTGTTCGATAGCTTCTTTATTTGAAAGAAATTGTTCATAGATATTGCCGTTGGTTATGGTTCAATCCTTAGTACATGAATGTTTATTATGCTATTACATTACATATATTAAAGTAGAAATTTATTGATGCTAATGTTTTTTTTTATCATTGACTAATATCAGCTGGAGAACTACGGAGAAACAGAAAGCACTTGACAACTGTTTTTTCCTAGTTCGACACTATTCCAGAGTATAGACCAACGACTTTACCTGAGATTGAACCTATGACTTTAAATTATTATGGTGAACTAAATACCTTCAAACCAATAATCCGGATTCCAATTGTTTATTCTATATTTCCAATGGACTGAAAAAATATTGTTTTATAGGGTTCTGACCTAATAGTCTAAAGTTATTTTAGTCTTCATGAGAACTGTATGTTTTGGCTTTAAACACTCATAAAGATGTAGTAAAGTCCCACATTAGGATGGTATAGTTATACAGTTTCCCCTCACTTCAATATCTCTATATAATTCAAAACTGACTAGTCATATGACAAGGAAATTTGCAATCTCATCATTTAGTTTGGACAAAACAAACAATGGAGTTCAGTAGACAAAGTAACAAAACTATTTCCTATTAAAATAAAACAAAATAGTCCTGTCATTCAGATTGAGTGTAGTACAGACATATTGATATAGATACTGTTGAGCATGTCTAGTTCTTATGTAACCATAGCGATAATGTCGCCCACGCAAAAAAGAAAAAAAAATTAGTTTATGCAAAAAATAAGCGAGGTAGCTTGAAATTGAAGGGAATTTAGTTGAACCATAATTTACGGAGAGAGAGAGAGACAAATTTCTATATTTTTTCTAAGTAAAAAAAAACACCAATGAATTTCCATATTTTTTTTATATCAGAATTCATTCAGACTAGATTGTGGACTCATACATTCATTTGATTAATTTCAAATGGCTTAGAAACATGAGACTAGTCCTAACTTGTATTTTTACCAAAACTGAGCTGGTTAGTTAAAGAAACAGGGAAAATTGAACACAGTTGACAAGGATTCATTTACATAATTGATATAGATAACGGAGAGTAAAATTACCAGCTGTCTCCCCTTTTGTATCAAAGAAAGTTAGTAAACTTCTTAGATAAATAAATGAAACTAAGTACGCTATCGATTCTCTTAACTTTGAAATGTTTATATTCAGAAAATAAAGTCCTAGTTCTGTTTCAAGGGATTTTCTTTTGAATCAAGAAAGGGAGAGAGAGAGCAAATAATTGATATGTTTTACCTCTTTTATTTGGAGAACATGTTGTGGTGTGGTCTACTTATATCCATATAAGTAGTATATGGTGTGGGTCAGACATAGAATGTATTTTGGCAGAAGACCGATGAGGAAAGAACTGAAATGAAGCGCAATCGTCTGGAAAATGCATGAGCAATGGAATTGGAGAAGAAACAGTGAAGATTGAAACAATTGATTGTTAATTTGCAAATTAACTGTTCATTATTCGGTTATCAGAATTTACTGAGATAGTCTGTAATGTTTGCTTAAATACATTCGATTGTCCCCAGTCGTATTCTGTTCACTACAATGTAACTGAAATGTCATGTTTCCTGCACATTCAAATATGAAGTTATTCTTTCTATTACATGTACATTTCACTAATTTTTTGATTCTACATGAAACAATTACTATCTATTTTTTTTAAAAATTATAGTTTCAGTTTTTCTTATGTTACCATAGAATTTCTATAATTCTTACGAACTACATCTATGTTGTTTTACTTAATTCATTCCCTATTTTATGATTGTATTAGTTGAGGTAACTGGAATTGTGCAATGTTTGATTGTTAATTAAAGCATACTTCTAGAACTGAAAACACTTATTGTTGTGACATATAATTAAGCCTACAATTCTTAATACCTTTTGTTAATGATACTTTTATAGAGTTAAGTAATACAGATTGAACAAATTGTACACGATCTATACAGAAAGGATGGAATAATATTCCTGTATTAATAGAAACGTTTATTTTATGGAATTGGTAATTATCTTATATCTCTTATCACTTTTATTTACTTAATGAAATCATGAGTCAATTGAAGTTAGACCACCATGGAAAGCCTGGAAGCACTGGACGGCCGTTTCGTCCTACCTATAAAGAGTGTTGCTCTGGTTGTTAGAATGTGCACCGGTCTCGTGACTTCCGAAAAATTTCGGCTTTCATCATGAGATGTCATAATTATTCCTTCAACTCCCAGGACAGAGTTTAAATGGTTTGAATTATTTTTTCTGGTTAGCGTTTTTTTAGCAAGTTAACTTTTTTACGGGATGGGGTCGCTAACCCCATGCCCAACCCTCCTCCTTTACCCGGGCTTGGGACCGTCAGTAACTCTAGAAGAGCTACAGGCGGAGGAAAGAAATCACCAATGTGCATTACAAGGAAATCCCTAACTTGGAATCCGGAAGGGAAGAGGAAAAGAGGAAGGCCAAAGAACACATTACTCCGGGAAATTGAAGCAGATATGAAAAGGATGAATGTTAACTGGAAAGAATTGGAAAGGAAGGCTCAGGACAGAGTTGGATGGAGAATGCTGGTGAGCGGCCTATGCTACTCGACGAGGGGTAACAGGCGTAAGTAAGTAAGTAATTTGGATTTGATTATTTGAGTTTATTATACAATTATTGATTGAATAACTGGGTGGTAATATTTGTCTAGGTAATAATGTACATTTGAATCTGTAACTTTATATGGAACTGGTCATTACCCAACCATGTTGTTTTTATTATTAAACACTTAATATTATAAACTTTGATAAAGCTTACAAGCTTTAGAAATTGTGTTTACTTGGTCTATGAAACCATAATTTATAGATGAAATTTGTGAGACTTTAAAGTGACCTTGGAACTACTTACTTACTTACTAGAGCCAAAAGTGAGCTATAAATTCGGGTGTGAAATTAGGATCAGGATTTAGAGTTTGAAATCAGGATAAGAAATTAGATTAAAAGTTTTCATCATGAAGTGACATCCGCTATGGTGCCGACATACTATTTAACAGTATAGATGAATGAATTTCGGGTCAAAATCCAAGATCCGCTTTCCTCGATTTAATTAGTCTGTCCATAAATCATAGTTTTACAGTTACGGAACCTGTGTTCACTTCTGTAACCCGCTTCGTAACTCGTCAATGAAGTTTCATCCATGTTTCCAGGAGAATGAGGATTTTCATTAATTCATCACCTACTCATATGACCTTCAGTAAGCATCAGATTGGGATGACTAAGTGGTGTAGCAGAATTCTCGACGTCCTAGAAGTCAATTTTGTGCACTGCACTTCAAACATGTTGTAAGGAACACTTCAGCATTTGTATGAGGTCTGTTTTCACATTTGGTAATTTTAATTCCCACAACTAATCGGTCACACATCTGGACATGCAGTCGGTCACGAAGATTGTACTTGACGGCTTGTTTCTGCAATCCGAGGATGAATTCTGTAACATTCTGGTTGTTCTGACGAACCGTGTTATGAAATATTGCTCTTTCATGACATCCGAAATTTACATGATTTGATACCGGTTCTTTGACAGTTGTGTAGGCAGGTGAAATAGACTTATCTGAAAATGCCAGATTGTTTGGTGAGTTGTAGGTATCGTATCCGATTGGCATGAAGAAATTAGCCATAATTTTATCATCGTAAACATCTTTCCTGGTCATACCCCAGATTTCAAACCCTTCCATATGATTCTGGAAAGCTTCGTAACTTGAATGAATATCTATTAGTTCAATCACAGGCTCCATCGTGACACCGGTATGATAGTAAAAAGTGTTCGAATGGATTTTCTAGCTAAGAATTTGTGGTGGTGTCCAGTCGCAGTTGGCTATGATTACCACTACAGACCAATTAAGTGCCAATTACTACGTGCCAATACTAAGCCTAATAAACCTATTTAGTAAATAGTTTTTGATATCTCTTGCAGTTATTTTATCGGTCTTCACAAACTGTACATTTATCACTAAACGATTGTACTTGTTGTTTACTTGTATGACCTTGATTACTTACTTCCTCCCTTTTTTGAATCTCACATAGCACGACACTGTTAACCTCTCATCAATAAATACACTCTTATACACACGGCTCTCGTCTTACAATGCTTGTGGATATGATAACCGAACTATTAATTAACTATCATTTATATTTATAGACTGTTGTAACATTCCCATTGTATTCTATGTTTGGCTATCTTACTGGAGCCATATAAACCTCACTGGAATTATTGATTATCTATAGTTGTGGATTCTGGTACCCAACGCAACAGAACACGCACCAGCCTGCTGATTTAAGTAACGTCCCTTAAATTTTATTTGCGTGCATAACTTATAAGTTGAATATTATTATATTGATTTTTGGATGTAATAACTTTATTGCTATTTTTGAGTTAGTATACATTTTTGGTTCGCCACAATCTCGTGGTATAGAAATAATACCGAGATAGTGTCAAAGTTTACAGGTGAGACTACCGTGCGTACACGAGTAAGTTCAAGGTCACAAACAACGGGAAAAAGTGTATTTAGCATAGTTAAACAAAAAGGTACAGTAAAGCAATCACTGGTACAGTTGGTTATAATAATAAATGTTTCCATTACACCAGCCTCATTCTATTCATAAAAGTAGATCACTACAAATCCTTAAAAGTGGGTAATTTAATTTAGGTACTTAATACCCCTCTTTAGGGGCAGTTCTGTTTAATTTTGTGTGTCTGTGAGTTGACATCAAATTCATATGAAATTCGGCATTTATCTTCTATGTCTAGGGATTCTTTGAGAAAAACGTCAGACTTCACGAAATTTTGAAGCTTATTTTGTATTTCCTCAAAGTTTTATATTATGGTTTTAATAAATTTCCTCAAAACTGACAACGTTTTCCCCGATGCCGGGAGATAGGTTAGAACTAGGTGAGCACAACTGGACGTATTATATTCGGAATTCGTAATAAATGCATTATGAGGTATAATTTAACCACTGTTTATTTCATTTTCTTGTTTAGAACGTTATTTTTCTTTTAAGTTTGCTGCCAAATAAGTTCGAAGTGGTTTGTAGGGAACTTCATTTTTTGTTGAGTCAGATTTTTATAGATTGTTTTTTCTGATCATCTTGAATCTCTTGCAACTATGTCTTTATTCATACCATGGCAATGAAATTGTTCTTCTATGAGGCTTATGATTGTTTGTAAACCTGGATGAATGCGCCTGTGTTATTTGTTCAAGATATAGCGTCGATAACCTTCCAGCATGATTCAACGATCCGTATCTGTAGGTTTGCTGAAAAAATTGTTTCTTCATTTGTTCTCATTTGTTTGTCCCTTTGTTTCAATGTTGTCGGATATAAACCGCGCTGAAGATCAATGTCTTCTTTTGAAGCTATGGGTTTTAAAGAAAGAGTGTCCACAGTGAGTGTCCACTGGTTGTTTTAATTTCCCGGGATGCAAGAATAGTAGCTTTCGAGATAATTTCCTAACCTAATTGCGTAACTTATTACAGTAAAGCATGTAACATTTGCAACAATTTGATCTTGTCTGCAAACTGGCATGTCACATGTAACACATTGTTATCTGAGAATAAGATATTATTATCATTAATATCTATCCAAATTATGCATGACACTTGTCCTAACTATTGTTATCTAGACAGCTGTAATAGATGTTGCGTCAGCATATATACTTGCTGCAATTGTTGGATGAACAAATTTTTGTTACTTTGTTCGTTCACTAGTTCCGAATTGGCAGTTAGGCATAGTTAATTACGGTGTACCTTATTCTCTAATTCGTTGTGATTACTCCGGCTGAAACAACCACCTATTTCATATCACACGCTGGTAAACAGTATAAACATCCGAAGGTTCTCGTGGATATATACTAAGTCGTAGACATATCTCACACCATTGTTCGCCTTGCTAAATGTAAGTTTTCCAACGTCAACCACTCGCTTATTCTAGCCACATTAATCGCGAATATCGAATTATGCCACCTTATTCTCTCGATAAGACTGGTGCACAGGTCATCTTAACTCACTTGTACTTGGGCTTAACCTCCAGCTTCGGATTTGGCGAACGATATCTATTGTATCTAATATCTGTATTAAAATTAACACCTTAATTTCGTATTCATACTCCGTTAATTCACCACATCTTCCATACAGTCGACACACTGGATCTCGAAATCAGTTTGAACACTGCACACAACTACGTTTAAATACATGAAGACTACTGACATCACTTTGCTTAACCTAATTTCCTACATCCCTCAAAAATACGTAGCACTATAGAACCATTATCCAAATTTCAGACAAGGCTGGATGATAACTGGAAGCAACACGCATATTTTTTTATATATTCTCCTGTTTTTCCTGTCATAACTAACATTTTAAGTTTTTCTTTCATGAATTTCCGCACGTTTTGCATTTTAGTTCAATTAGTAACCTGAAGGGTTATATCGTTGGTACAAAAGGTTTGACTACAACCGCAATATCAACTAGTTGAAGTGGTAATAAGGGGTTGGTAGAATGCTAAAAAATTCTCGCACCTCCAAATCGGATCACAAGAAAGCTCAAGATAATACTAGATAATTAACCTGATAGCAGTGTGTACAACACAGCTCACTAGACTCAAAAAGCAATACCAAGTTTCCCACTACGTTATCAGGAACACACTTCTACTCTGATTTCTATTCTTAGTTAAAGTGCTGAGCAAAGAAGAAATAGATGTAAATAGTATTTTAACCTCCTGTTAATGCAGCCTACTGGACGGATAGGACACAATGACAATAACTGTATCTTATTCTCGTCACCATCAAAAACTAAGGACTGAACGTTTAAATGCAAATTCTGTGGTAGCCAGGCCTTCTGTCTCAATGATACTGCAGTTCCTCAACGTTACTATGGGTTTAGGTTGTCACCTCTGCCCTGCGTTCTAGTACGTTTTCACACAATGTAGAAAAAAATATATGGACATATTTGGAAGCGAAATCCGACCAAAGACTTCCACGTGATAGATCCATGCAGATAGACATTTGATCCGCTGTTGTCAGGAATATTCTTATTGATTCGCGGGCACCGAATACTTACTAATTAATAATCCCTATAGCTATTTAGCACTCTGTTTTGTTCTAGGGAAACCTATGGATTTGTAGCACAAGCTTTACAGGTTGGGGTATTTTGCACTTTCAATATAATGTGTTTTACATCTTTAATTAGAACTCATTAAATTGAGCACAAAGTTCGCATCTTGATGCAACTTAATCAGCGTGAATTCCAAAAGTGGTAACACTGGCGTTAACACGTGAAATTTTGCGGTGTCATATAGGTTGTCAAAGATGAATGTCGATCTGAAAAATATTAAAACAAATTGTAAATCTGTCTGCAAATATTAGGCAGATGATAATGTTGTTGAAAACACCAACAGATCATCAGTCAACACAACTTTAGTGAGATACTGGCTACGTTACAGTTCCCTTTGTAGAATAAAGATGAAGTCTGTGCCTTACTTATGTTTCTTCAGTAAGAAGAAGTAAGGGATAAAATTGTAAGTGAACCGATTTAGTCTACATTTTGTTTACTATTTAGATAGTCAGTATCACTAGACGGGTGGATCACAATTTGAAAACATTCATTAGGCCTAGTTTGCAATTCTAACCCCGGATTTTCGTTTACCAAAGTACTAAAGTGTGAGCTGTGTGATGACACAGCCAACTAAAGCTAATCAAGTAGAAAGTGTGCGAAATTATGGTCTACTTCGTCATCAGTACTGTTCTAATAATAGACATAATCCTTAAATTGTTGATTTGTCATGATGTAACTGCCTAATTTATGAGATATTACGTAGAAGTCACATCATTGTCTACACTAACTCATCGTATTGCAACAATCACCAATATATGGTGGAGAACACACTTAGGCTGGAAATAAAACAATATATTTATTGTGAATAAAAGTTAATTCAGGGTAACCACTCCTGCAAGGCCAAACCAAGCTATCCGACCAATCAGATTAATCGAATTATTCTTCCTGCCTTCTCCATCGTTGGATTTTCCTCCACGTTAAAAATTGAATATCCATATTCCCAGCTGTCTTATGCTAATCTTTAAGGATTGTATGGTTAGGGACCGATACCAAAACAATTAGTCCTCCTAAAGATGTTACACAAAATGATCTGAATGAAGTTGGATTCTTCTCACAGAACAAGCCAAAAGCACAGTGTAACTCTTCGGTCCTGGTAAACAAATCCACGTCATCAAATGAAGAGACGTCCAAGGCCCAACCCAACTTATCCATGCCTCTCCTATTAACAGTGAACAAATTATCTCCTCTGATATTACCTGACCTCTCACAACCTCTGTAATTGTCAAGAATGGTCATAGACATAGAAGTAGACAAACTTTGAACATACTGACTAATAATAATCGTCAAATTACTGTATACGACACTCATCCACAAAAGCCTAAAATTACCATTAGGCATATTAATAATAGATTTTTCACCAGGCATCCTTACCCTAATCCCCAGGAATAAAGTCACTATTGCTCTCAGAATGAATATATTTCACACACTTTACTGCCGACCCACCAAATAAAAATGGCTTCCAAGTACAAAAGCGGTCATAACTCCCAGTAACGTACAATAGATCCTCCCGAAGCTAGTACCAAAGCAAATAGCCATAATCTAAGCTGCGAGTCTAACTATGAAGAATACACTTCAAATAGCAATAAACATCACAGTCAGCATTTACAGGGAGCTTTTGGAACACAAACATTTGTGATATTTCTGGTGGAGCATCCAGACCTGGTCATTTCAAATCACATGAAGAATATAGACTCTCATCTTCTGTACAACTTTATTCAGACAGCATTTCCACCCCATTCTGGTTGACTTCCAAGAAATATGACCACCTCATTTGATATATCCTGGTTATCGATGTAACAAATTATCGAAGAGTAACCAATCTGTCTTTTTAAACCCATATCACAGAGCTGGGGATTGTGGTAAATAACCAAAACATTCAAAATAAAGTTAAATATTTTATGTTGTGTTTAAAAGCGATCAGAACAGCAAAATACAATTACGTAACGCGTACTTCAAAGTTGAGTTTTTGATTGCGTCTTATTGTGACAATTGTGATACGAGAAAAAAGGCGCAAAATATGCGAGAAGCACTTTACTCCAAAGAATCATTTATATACGAAAAAAACATAGGGTTTTTATGGTACTTTAGAAGTCCTTGGGTTTTCCTGAAAATTCTAGAATACTACTAAACATAGTAGCAGTGTGGTAATCAGCCAATCAGAACCTCTACATGTGACTTCGCTTTTTCGCGATATTTCTAGCAAAACTTCTAATCAAACGCTGATTGGATAACATGTTTTTTAATGTTTTCTGAGCTTGTTATCTCTATCGCGAGAAATTGTCAGGATCGCTTCAATATAATCAAAGAAAATAACTATATCATTTTCAGAAAGAGCTTAGGTCACTAAAGTTAAATTATAACATAAGTTACAAAGTATCTTCGGCTTACATTAGTGATGAGAAAGGTTACGAATATGTTCATTGTTGTGCTAGCCATCCTCTTTATTACTCTAGAGGCAAAATGACTGAAGAAATACCGAACGGTTTGAATTATTTAGAAGGAAGAAAGAAGTGACGTTGTAGGTTTTTGACTTCTGAAGGTAGAACTATGTAGTTGTGATGACCATTCACCAATAAGTACGAGTAGGTTTGTGTTCGCCACACGTTATGCAGAAAATTTCACCGATATCTCAGAAATTAATGGTTTCACTGTCCTTTTAAGTCCAAGGTAGATACAGAAGGCCGTAGACTGTAAGATATGATAGAGAGATCATCAACAAACACTTAGGAACCAACTTGCATGCTGTTTCATGGAGTTTCTGAATCAGTAGGCGGCACTACTTGTACGTCGCACCCCCCAACCACTTGGTCTCGGCGTTTGATGACTGTGAACTTCAGAAACCGAGAAAATCAAGTGAAGCTATTCAGGCCTAGTACAGCTCGTAAAATGACCTCTCCCGCCACAATAGTTGTTATGAGAGCCGATCTGGATCGCCATAATAGTAGCTGAAAACCCAAGTGTCAGTTGACCACAGAACTGGTCAACCTACTAAATAACGAGTTGTCTAGAGATCTTAAGCCGTTCTTCAATGCAAAAAACAACCAAACACCTCTTTGGAAACGTACGTAAACTGAAGGGTAGATTAGGAGAGATCAGAAACATTTGCTTCTATTTGAGTCTAAAGATCATATTGTTGTTGTAATCAACAAACAGCTTATTCATACACAAGTGTTGTGTAGGAAGTTTTCCATGTTTTTCTAGAAACACAATTATAAGCAAGATGATTTCTCTGGTGATGAGATTTAATGTCCGGATACCTCAAAAAGGCTCGAACATCATTTAGTTCGATTATCATGCTCAAAATCTCTGTACACCAGGATACCATATGTTACGTCCAAATTTTGTTCTAGTTCGCTAATGAAGCAAGGTCGATAATTCCACTCGCGTCTTACTACCTCAAGTAAAAAGTGTACCAACTTCCAATTTAGTTACTAAGGTTTATTCATTAACTGCAAGTTACCAATTCAAATATATCGTTCTATTACTAATTATAACAGCTGCAAAACAAATCTTCAAATTTCGGGTCTCTGGAGTAAATGTTCCGAAATACCAAACCAAAAGCAGAGTGATATCCAAACGTCCGATGTCAAAGTTATAAGCAAACATGTTCGAAATTCGAGCAAAGCAAATACATCCAAAACACGGAGAAACTGTCAGTATTCAGTGTA
The DNA here is from genome assembly GCF_000237925.1 of Schistosoma mansoni. Lineage (NCBI taxonomy): Eukaryota > Metazoa > Platyhelminthes > Trematoda > Strigeidida > Schistosomatidae > Schistosoma > Schistosoma mansoni. The sequence continues at coordinate 44,937,722 of NC_031495.1, read as the reverse complement.
ATAGTTGTATTCAATCAAATATTTTCATTTCTTCTATAATCAATGGTCGATGTGGCACATTATGTATGTAATAATAATGAAAATCTGGATTCAGTGTTACTGAAATTTATCATTATGAATCCAATGAGCATTCTTGTTTTAGACACCTTACATGCAATGTCCTCAAAAAATTTCAAAATGTTGTTACACCTTTCACTCAAATCATGATTAATATTGAGGGGTTTCAGTAAACATTTGTGTAGAACCCGATTTGGGGTAGTGCAATTACGGATATATGGTTATGTGTTGACGCGTAGCGAGAAATGGTGGTTTAGTTGTTCATGAACAGTAGAACAGTCGTATATAATGTTGCTATTATTCATGAAGTAACTAGTTGTACTCAAAAGACTTGATTTCATGCGGGACTTTACAAGGGGGTGTATTGACAAGCTTAGCTTGCGATACCTAAAGCTTTATTCTTTGTGATCGAAGCATACGTGTGTCGAGTTGAGTCGTTCCTGGTGATTAAGTCAAGAATACTCTGAAGCACATACAAGTCATGGCGCTTGTGGTGCCGTTACTTTGATTTATAATAGACGTGGCAGAAATTCGGGATAGATGGTTTAAGACTACACCAAACTGCGATATAAATCAAAAGGCACAATGTTTAGGTTAATTTGTATTGAAGTTTGGTTCATATAGTAAGCACTGGGTAGAAATTTCAGCACGGCCCCTGTATTTCTTGATTAAACTACTTACTATGGTGCTCTGTTACAGCTTTTGGATCCGGTGGTGTAGTCGTCGGATAATGAACTTTACTCAGTACGGCTCTTGATCGATCACAAAATGTTTATGACTGACGTGCACTGATCCTGGGTGGGAGTTGACTGTAAATATTAAGTGAATCATGTTAATGGTTTTCAAAATCAGCTACATCAAACTACGCAGAATCAAACAAACCGAGGCGATGGAATCATTGTGGCGCTGCTTTAACTCTAACAGCATTCAATACCTGTTTGCAAGAATATACTCTGCCTTCACTTGAACTAACCCTCAAAGATAATGCAATTAGTGGGGTGTTACAAATACCTTCTTCGGGTCTGGCCAGATAACCATACGAGGAAACTTCAACACTCCGTCTCTGAGTCACCCCAATTAGAATACACCCCTATAGGATGACTTTATAAATGAGTCATTGCGGCTGTTAGAAGTGTGGGAATGACTGATCACGTAAATGACGCCACGAGAAAGGATAAGGATAGAAAACCCTCAAAATTGAAAAAGCGAGTGATCAACTCCTAGTCGAATATGTTCATGTGCACGTATCAGTAGAGATTAGTGAACACGGGACGGTCAGATCCAACATGGCCACAAACGAGGTACTACGGAGAGACAAGAACATTTCTCACTTTCGTTACACTGGTGCAGACCATACGACCATCAGGGAGTATCTCCGACAGACCTCATGGCCATAAGATAGACAGAGGCTGTCGGTTGATGACCACTGAAATGTAGTAAGGGATGTTATTCTATCCCACACAATGTAGCTAAAAAATACACAACTGAACAGAGAAGATCCTGAGTTAAGAGGGCGTGGGACGATTTGCACAGGTGAAGAGAGGAAACTGGAATACTTGGGAACTTTCCGAGAAGAACGATAGGCGTGGCTATTACTTGACAAAGAGTAGCAGATGCGACGTCGACGTTCGCAGCGATAGCAGATATGTTCAGACTGATTTAGCGCTTAAAATATAAACCAAATCTAAATATCTTTACAGATTCGAGACTAAAAGAAAATATACTAATCATGAGGTCTGTGATTTTAAAAGGTCCTGACTATGAAGATCTTGTCATCCTATAGACACCGAAAACCTTCAGTTCCGACTTCGTCGATCAGCCAACCAGGAAACCCATAAGCACTGAACTCTCTTAAAACATAGTGCCGGCTGAAGGTCAGGGGAATAATTTACTAACTTCCTGGCTAGTATTACGAGCTCTAAAATCCCTGAACTGAGGAAAGTGGGCAAGAAGCGACAACATCCGACCGAAGGTCCTACAACAGTGTGTAGAAACCATCGGTTTGGCGGTATGTAACATGTTCAAGCGGTCATTTGAGTCATACAAGCTTCCCAAAATATGGTAACAGATTACCCTCTCTCTTCATTCGTTATGGGGAGTGATAAGCAAGACTTAATATTTTATAGATTGACAGTATTGCTCACAGTAAAGTCTAAGGTAATGGTGGGAATACTTGTACCAAAATGATATTCTCCACGTAGCCAAACACCAATTTTGGAGGGACAGGCCTTGAAAATTCAATCTTCTAACACCATCAGACAGCTAGACAACCAGAATAACCTGCGTAGTATTCCATGACTTAAAAGATCCGAGACTACCTAGAGAACAGGTTCACTTGTACCAAGGTAAATAGAGTGCAAGCGAATCGGAAGGTCTCAGCATTAGAAGTTCCACATGGGACTGCCTAAGGTTCACTCGCGTTCTTGTTCTTCATCAATGATCTGTTAGGTAAGATTGGCTCTGCGGTAGTGATTCATGTACACGACATAGAGATCTGGAGGTCCATAAAAAAGTGAGACGAATTAACTTTTGCTTCAAAAATACTACAATAGTAAGGGAACGGGCAGTACACAATAGTCTAAAACTTGACCTGCTGAAATGTTATGACAGTTACATTTTGCGTCATTAGACATAAAGTATCTTTAATTCTCAGGTAGTCTCGGAAGAGCGTGATCTTGGGCTTGTAAACAGGAGGATTTCGGTCACCAGCTCAAACTATATAAGCCATGCAGCCAAGGCATGCGCAATTAAACATTTAATACAGAGACAAGTTGGCGCAACCACTGCGGAGTTGTTCCTAGCGTTTTTTAGAACTTACTTACGGGTCCTCCTTGGAGTGCTCAACGTCGCTGATTTGCTTCTCTTCAATAGAGACATATAGAGTCGAGCAGCCAAGTGTGTGATAGTTCTCAAGTATAGACCTTACAAGGACAAACTATAAAGATTATTCTTGCTTGGCCGCTGGAGAATAAGAGGTTATCTGATAATGGCCTGCAACATAATAAGTACGCCAAGCCACCCCAAGGGGAGCATAGTGCCGGAATATTACCACCATGCTCCTTGAGGCAAACCTTGAAAGATTTCGCATCAGTGAACAAATATCCAGGCACGTTCTCATCTTTTATCATTAAGAGTTGCTCGCAGTTGGAATTCTCAGACACCGAAGTTACCACAGCCCATAACTTTAAGAGGGGACTTTATAAACACTTAATCACCTACTGGTTACCATCTCCCTCTTGAACCGGCTGTCTCGCACGTGTCTCGATAATTACCACGGTTATCATCACCGCACATCAGTTGCTGCTACTTGTCTCACTTATTATCATCTTCATTCCCTCTCTTAATCCTTCAACTTCGTCTACTTACATACTACCAATGAATTAACTTATTTATTATTTTTAAACAACCTTGTGGGAGATAGTTTAAGTAGACCATTTATGTAATCAGTTTTGGTAATATTTTCAGCGATTCTTACAGTTTGTGAAATTACCATCATTACCTGTAAAATTGTCGTTCAAAAAACGTGGTCTTTGGCCATCCGTTCCAGTAAATGAACACACACAACATGACCTATTGATTATCGCTCACAAATACTCTGCTTAACACATAGGTTATTCTAGCCTCTGGACAGACCAATCTATTTATTCTCCTTAAGCTACATTTTCACCTTGCTAATTATTCGCTTGTCAACCTTGACTAATTTTATATGAGCGTATGTGTGTTTACCCCTTATCTTACTAATCACTCATTTTTATCTGACTATAAATATTGATTACCGCTTGATCAAATCGAGTTGGCTCGCACGCATTCTCCACCGCGCCTCACTTCGCTCCGTTTCTTTGATTGACTGTTCAGATCAATGAGTGTACAAAATATATATATTCAAAAATCCATCCTCTTATTTAACTCATTTAATTCCGTTGTTCACTAATGCGAGTTAAGTCGACAATTTTAGACGAGGATTGTCGACATGTATATTTCGATAACAATCATTCATATGATCCAAATGGAGTCAGATATAGGGCTACTACAACCGTCTACTGTTAGCATCCGAATTAACACTTTAATGTTTTCATAATGCAACCAGCCAACCTTATACCTGGTAACGTAATAGCTGCTAGTATCCAGAAATCCTACTGCTCTGAAACAAACTCACTCAAACTACAACATATACAGATTCACCAATAACGACCAAATAACTAGGATTAGTAAAGTCGAATGGCTAGACTACCAACCGTCGGATATTACGAAATACCTGAAACTGTGCCGAAACAGCAAGAGGCGAGCGAGAAAAAATTAATTGGTATATACTAGCTCGTCTCAAAGATATTTGATATTAGGTACGTCCAAGGTCAGCGCAATGTTTGTGTTACTCCGTTGCACCTAGACGTGTTATCTCTCGTACAATCCAGGTTAAAATGGTGAGTTGCCGTTATATATTTTATGCAATGGAATAAAATATAATGGATAGGATAATCCTGCGACACGACAACCAATGAGTGAGTTGGAATTACTGAGGATGCAGATGAATGCCAAGACTGATGAGGTATTGTTTTTACATAATTTATTAATAACATGATAGACTCTCGATTCAACAAGGAACATGGTTCGTTTGTGTGATGAGGTAAGTTCTGCTCATCATCGTTTTTTATTAGAACCTGGTAGCGACTCACTAAATTAATGAAACATTTAAATGTTTCATTACCATAGCAATTGCTATGGCAAGTATTCAACTTCCACCATAAATTAATTGATACAGTATCACTTTCGAACCATGCACAACAAGTGGTCTCTTATGAGTTTGGGATTCGTTAGAGTTCATTGAGCTTCTAAATACTAGCCTTTACAAACATGCTGAAATATGATTGCTAATAAAAATGTAACAAACAAGATTTTAACCTAAACAGTCTGTTATCTTATCAAACATAGTTTGGGTGATATTTTTTAGTTCATAAACTCAGGCTCAATTGTAACGCCTGGTCCGAAGTACCATAATTCGTGTAAGTATAGTATGAACTCAAAAGCTAGGTTGTAGCACTAAAATACATAATGATCAATGGTTTGAGAAAAATTAATGGTAAAAATCTCTTGGAAAACTAATCAGTTCCTCAAAGCCTGAGCTTTCCCTTGTGCTGTGTTTTTGCTTTTCACTCGTCGAGGTTATTATTGTTAATTTATTCCTAGGTAGGTGTTTGTGTACTTAATTTTAGACAATGTATTGCATCTGCTGATATTATCTGGTTGCAAAATCCCTAGTAGATGGAGCAGTTTTCAAGCATATTGACTTGAGTCTAAAAGTTGAACTTCTAAATCACTGTGCTACAACTCCACTCGATAAGACGATTACTCATTACTTAGTTAACTTTCTAAATCACTCAGCAAACGTATCCTTACACCTTGTGTGTGGTTTTGGTTTTTCAGTTAATCGCTTACGTTTGACAATGCTTATGTTCTTTCATCTTTTTCTGATATTTCGTCTTTAACGCAAGGCCTGTTGTAAAAACGAAGTAACGTATTAGGAGCCTAAACCAATAGGTTAAGAAAAGCCAGAGGTCGTTAACGGCTTTTTTAAAATTAATACATAGTTAAAGTCTTTCTCCACAGGCCTCCAAACACAAACAGAGAAAACGTAAATGCAGGCTTCTAACAACTTCACGTAAGGATCGTAAACCTCGGTGAGTGAAGAAAGCTAGTGAATTTCATAAGCTACAGGTAATGTTAGACAACTGTTCAGACTAATTTACTAATCTCTCCAGTAATTAAAAAAGTCTCAAGCGCTTTTGTGTCTAAACATTATGAACTACTTGTTGTTAATGGTTTCCCTGTTTTTTGTTTTCACTGCTCACCAATTTTAACTATCGTATCATAGTTATTCATTGTACAAGATGGACTAATATTTCACCCAATGAAGTCCGACTGAGTTATTATTATAGACTGTCGAGGTAGCATCTACGGTCAGCAGACATCAGCATCAACTAGTTGATGTCAGAATGTTACTAATCCTTTGAAAACACTGGTCTGTTATCAATAATTTTCAAACATTCTAAACTCAAATAGACCAAGTGTTATAAGCACAAGATAGAACTATTTGGACCAAAGCTGTATGCCTCTAAACTTTTGTCATCAAACTAACAGTATGCCAGTGCCAAAGATCATACAAACTACCACAATGCTTCTGTGATTTCGCTGTACCTAAACTGACCATATCTGTCATCATCATCACTCGCATCTACCCGACTTTAAAAAATTCTTGACATTTTGCAACAACTCATTACCATGAGTAAGTCCAGTCACAGCTTGTTTCCAGTCTTGTAGAAATACTTAAGTCTTTGATGATTCAAAGTACATCGGGCCTACGCAGGCAATGATGAACAAATGATTAAGTGCGATTTGTGTAGTTCCTATGTCATCGCATATTTAAATAATATAATCATCAGATCGAAGTCCGGAAAATCATTCTCTTGGTGGCGGATCTATGGTATTTATTTATTATTTATTTAAACACATAAATATTGGTACAAGGAAGCACCAGATAAATATGCGCCTCACAAACCTCATTCGATTTGTGTGGTAGCAAACTTGAAAAAAGCCGTCCCCAGAATATCGTCGCTAGGAAAATGGAGGAAAAATATCAAAATTAAACAACTTTATCTAAATCAACAGCCAGTTCACAATACTGAATTTCGATGGTTTTATCCATTCACTTCATCTTACATGTTCCGATATAAAGCTTTTGAGATGTTGACTGGTTTTCCAGATACGAGTTCCGTCTAAAAAAGACCCCTACAACACACTTCCGTCATGCAAACAAAAGATGGTGTTGATTTCAAAAACATATAACAGTACTCCAATACTTTTGAAAGGGTTGAAGAATTTGGCAGAGATTGAAGATGTTATCGACACATCCCTTACCTGACCAAAATGCCCACCGACCTCAAGCAATTAAGCATTTTACGAATTTTTCACTGTAATAACCAATAACATTGTATCGTAATGTAATAAAATCTGAAGTACTTCTTTTCATCCTGTTACTTTAGTTGTTGGTGTTAGGTTTAGAGTACTAGACAAATCTAGCAAACTTGTTGATAAAACCAAAAGTACCCATCGACTAAGTTGATTGGGATACGTCTTCCATATCCCCGATCACTGCCTACCTGGACATGGTGTTGTCTGGAGTAGCAGTAAGTTGGAGAAAGCTTAGAGAAGCTATATCAAGATGTTTTGTCAGTTCATAAAGTCATTGATTGTTGAGTTAACCCATGTTGGTGGGTACAAACTGCTTATTTGTTGTTCACGCGGTTAACTTCATATTTACAGGATTGCCGACTGGTGTTTCTGGTTATGCTATTTGATGTGATGAGTTTAGATATTCCGGTGGTTAGTAACTAATTAAGATACAATGAAAGCTTAAATAATATAATACCTGTAAAGAAGTTTTGAAATGGATAATAATTTGACTTATCTCTTTCAACTAATCTATCATAAGTTAATTATTGTTTCTGGCTCAGTTTCACAGTTTTTCCATGCTGGAAAGATATTTCCTACTCTCTAATCCAGAAGTTTTTGTAGTTCAGGACTCAAAAGACTATTTATTTATTTAAACACATAAATATTGGTACAGGGGGCCACCAGGTATATATGCGCCACACCAAAGGACAAATATGTATGGTGTTTTCTAAGCATTGACATATGTTCGTGAATCGAAATATTTTTCAACGTAACTCATTTCCCATACACACGTTTCTGTAGTGGACTTTAAGCCCGAATTCCCGTGTCACACTGGATGATACAACCCTAGTTTACAAATAGAAGTAAATAGATACGAGCTTTGAACCTTGAACCTATTAGTGAAAAGCAAAACACATTGACCTCTAATTTGTCTCTTCTCACTTCTTCCGTAAACGCTATGGTAATAAGATTTTTGCGATCAAAACTCAAATATCATGTTCTCTATTTCTATTTTGTTTTACATACTGTTTTTCATTTGTTAAAGGTATTCTGTCAATAAATTTTTCATTTCTGACAAAACTGTGTAAAGTATTTATATTTATCGAACTTCTGCTTTTTTGTAATTTCAGAGTACAAAAGTGGGTGCTCAGACACTGGGAAAGCTGGAGTCCCAAGGCCGTAGGTTTTCAATTTATTTGTATAATTTTGAGCATCTTGTCATATGCTTTTACTTTTCAATTTCTTACCATATATCTTTGTTTTTCTCTCTAAAATCATGATTAGGTTGTGTCTAGAGAGAAACCATGAGATGTGTTATTTAACTGAGAAAATTACCAAGTATTGTTTTCTAGTCGTATAAAGAATCATAGAACCCTAAAGAAATAATCAGTATCTTTTTGTTGTGAATACCAGGACGGTATCTAATAGTAATCCTTTAACACAACAGAGAATCTAGAGAGCTCGCTCTTTAGGCGAGAGAGTTCGATATGCACATTTTGACCGTCATATTCTATAAAATTCAGAAGCCTAAATTATGGATCGATTGCTTGGTAGCCAGGGTATTCAATTCATATTCTCTCATTCATAAGATTCGATTTCCACCCCACGTCTGACTGACAAGTTAACCCCAGGACAGAAAGTGAAATACCACAGAATTTGACTTGATTGTCGAGTTATAGCTGGTTTTTGAATGTTAGTTCGTCCGAGCGTTTCGTTGTTAACTAAACAGGCAAATAAAAAACTATGCGAATTTGATTATATAATGATGATGTGAAAGAATAAACCCTGTTACTACTTGGTGTATGTGTATGATATCCTACCATACACCTATTCGATGAATTTGGACGTGTCTGTGGAATACGGATGATAACATGTTTCAACTAGTTGGTTCCCATTAGAAGTCCATATAGAGAAATAGTTAAATGGTTGGAAGTGATATTCTGTGACATATTAATTTACGGAGTTGTAAAGTTAACTGCATATCGGTTAAATAATTATCTTGGGACGTACTTTTGTGGATATACGAAATGCTAAGACGTCTCAATTCACACAACAAAGTTACATCATGCATAAAGAGTTGCAACTTAAAAAATCACGAATGAGGTAATCTTCAGCACTCTAGTCATCGAGTTATTCGCTAATAGGGTAGTTGGTATGCTTTTCATCATTTTCGAGTTTCCCCATTTTCGTCCTCACTGGTTAGTACATATCTATTAATCCGTCAATCATACTCAGGGTAGAACTTGGCACATATGTACGTCGGTTGAAGTTCCCATACCCATGGACACACTGAAATGAAATTGTCAAAAGAGTTTCCAGACTAATAAAGGTAGTAACATTATTTGTGATAATAGAAATGATTGAATATTGATACTATTCGAGAGGAAAATACGAGTTCGCTGATTAAAAAGATTATAAGGAATTAGAAACTAAGGTATTTTGTGAAGGCAAAGAGTAGATGGACCTACGACATTGTGAACGATTGTGATCCATGTCACCCAGAATCTCCAATTATTGGTTACGAGGATCACACAGACGCGAACTAGGTAGTCTGTACCTACATATATGACTTAATCAGACAGTCAGTGGCTTGATGGAGTTATGCCACGGTTTGGCTTGGTTCCCCTTATCTTTCTCCCAACCAACTTGTAGACCAGCGAAGATGTGTGGTCGAGGCGGTCGGTGGATGGAGATATGTAATGCATGTGGTGACCGTGTTGTTCGATAAAGATTCAGTATGTGATTAATCGATTTTTTATTTTTTACCTAGTACCGTGGGTGTAACTTCAGTATTGCTCACTAGGTTTATTTATTTTATTTATTTAAACACATAAATATTGGTACAAAAAGCACCAGATAAATATGCGCCTCACAAATCTCATTTGATTTGTGTGAGGGCTGAGATACTGCCCAGGTGCCCGAACTGAAACAGGTGGTTTTCTTAGGGGGCCACACCCCGAGCCTTTGACCTGAAGGTCTAGTCCACAAGGCAGTGGAGCATCGTGAGGAGATGCAGTCCCATGGTAGCCGGTGACCAACACTAGGTTCATACGCCATTTGTTCCCTCAGGATACTGGAGCCAGCCCATGTGCACCATTGGTTTGGAATCAGGGTTTTCCAACTCCCCTAGGTGGACCCTCCATGTCCACCAACCCGGTTAAAGCACCGGACATTCGCTCTTCGTCCTCTCACTTTCGTAAACAACACCCCCACCACGAGAAGGCAGTGAGTAGGACTTCCCTGGCAGAGGCTATATATTCGCGTGGCCATGTGAAAGCATTTCGAGGAGAGCGGACTCTAGTCACTCTCGACCGTACCAGGGCATTTGGGGGTTCACTTGGTGATCTCAGAATACACGAGTGATGCTTCGAAGACACTTATGATCAAATGCTCGTAGTGTAAGAAGATCGTCACTTGTTCAGCGGGATGTTTTCCGTTAATAAAATAGAAGGGAGCGAACTGGTGTTCAGTGTACTTGTCGTTTTGTTGGGGGGTGGGTGAATATCTCACTTATGGTGAGGGTGACTCAAGTTGGCAAAAGTCGACCGGACTCTGTGAATTAGTGTTAAGATTTTTTCACACACCAAACTGTCACGACTGGTGATACTCCCAATATAAGTGAGATGGTCTGCGCACTCAACTAAACCCCGTATCGTTAGTTGAGGCGTTTGGACAGACCATTGGTGAAGCAAGATTTTAATTAGGAGAGAGGGAGAGAATGAGAAACTCATGATAAAATCCACTTACATTTTCAACTTTTCGGTCATAGTCGCTGTTAGGTATCGTTGCGTCTAAATATCATGCTCACTTATGCTGGGAAGAACGTCACTTTGACGGTTAACTAACTGATTTCTTGCTGTTCCTGAAATATGCTCCTGATTTTTTTGTCGTTAAGATTTCTGTGCCGTAATCTGTTTGCGTCCAGTTAGACAAAAACGAATTTCTTCTTGTATTAGTGCATTATCAGAGTCTAGATGCGTACACCGGAATGAGTGGCCGTCTTCTTGTCGGGCCTTTGACATTGGCTGACGGTGATACGGTCTGTTTGGGTCCATCCTTGGGTTGATCGTGAAAGTTTCCATGTCAGATAATCTCTGTCTTGCTGCTAGAAGCTGGTGCTTGCTATGAATAGACGGTTATCTGAGCGCTCTTTTAACAGACGATCGCCATTGTTTATTCGTTCAGCTGGACACTGTGAGATTTATTTAAGTGTCTTCTCCTTTTGCTTAACTTACCTACCTGTGCGTTAAAGTCTCATGCTACGATTACTACGTCTGAGCGTTTGGCTTTTTGTAGGAGGGCAGAAAGCTTTCTGTAAATCTCTTTTACTTCATCCAAACTGCAATCAGTGGTAGTGTATGCAGAGACGGCGAAGTAGAAACGGCGTATGCCTGAATTTTTCCATGTTATAACCACAGCATTTAGTTAAATAGTGCACAAGCAACTGTCTACTGTAATTCAGTTTTAGTGATTCCGTTCTGCTTCGGGAATAAATGTTGATATCATTTGCAGTAAATGGTTATAAACTTTTATTCAATTATTGCTCCGTTCTACGTTGATATATTCTATGGCCATAAGACAGGCTTATTGATTAATTCATTTCTAGAACAACTAAGAGGGATCGATTCGGATATGGATAATATTCGTGAAGATCTACACGAAGCACAGCGTGACCTTGATGAGATCGATAAATGTTGTGGTTTATGCGTTTTACCATGGAGAAAGTAAGTTACATATTGTATTTTAAGGTATCTGTTAGTAGTTATGTAACCTCCGAATATTACCATCAATAATAGAAAGGGCGGGGTGTGTGAATTGATAGTTTTGCCCCAGAATCGATACTCTAATTCTAAAGGAACAGATTGCCGAAAAAGGAACCACGGATTAACTGGTTAAGTAATGTAAGTGGACACCAGTATGGGATTGTGAAGATGGTATAACTTCATAGAGATCACAAATCGATCTGAGTTAGACAAATGATGAAGACACGGGAGCACTGGACGACCGTTTTGTCCCAGTATGTGGTTCCTCAGTAGCGCACATCCACGACTACAGCCGGCGATCGAATCCAGGGCCTTCGGTATCGCTCGCGAATGTTTAACCTCTAAATCACTGAACCAGCATCCAATGGTGTATAGGTTTGACTCCAATGAATTAGAGATATTGAGCAACCATCTCCCACTATTTTGGGTTTGTGTGTTATGCGCTACTTATATGGACAGATATCAGTAGTATGCAGCTGCGATTAGAAATAGGATTCTTACAAACAAGAGAAAAATGTGAAAAAGAGGAAGAAAAATAAAAACAATTGGAGTCGCAACAGGAATGGAACGATGGTGGAGTTTGTAAGAGACAGTTCAATGAAGTTGTGCAAATGGTGTATTCAATGTATTGTTGTTATATTTTTGACAAACACAGTCTAGTTTTGCTTAGTACAATAAATTGGTCTACCCTAACCAAGTTTTTGTTCATTAAATTGGTACCTTCTTCACACCTGACTCCAGTGTTCATGGCTTCGCAAGCGTATTGTACTTTGGTAGTTGTTCATTTCAAACGCCAATCTCATCTGTAAAGTATAATTTACCTTACATCTTTCTGTTTTTAATTTTCGTTTAGAGTCAAACCGGATACGAAAACACCAAAATATCCAACGAGTGGGAATGGTTATCAAACTGGAACTAATAATAATTATCAAGTTAACTCTTATCAGCCACAGTCAGGATTCCAAATCCAGCAAAACCAACAAAAGAGTGGGCCTTTTATCACCAGGTATACAATTTTATTTCTATTAACTTCTTTTATTTCTCCCCATTTTTGAACTGCTTGATTATACTTTATTCAGTGTCTTGAATTAATCATTAACAATGTACCAGATACATGTGATAAGTAATAGTTACTTGAATACTTTTTCTCCTTCCTCCGAATCCTACATAAATAGTAGATAGACTGTCCTATAAATGCATCACCTGTGGTTTCTAAAACTGTTATCTTACAAAATTTAGAGTATATCAATCTTATCCTCTTCAAAACGTCTTACAATCACGGCAACATACTAATATAATCTTTTTTGCCGCTGTTCAAAACACATTTAGTAGTCTTCAAACGTTAGAGCTCTTCGGTTGTTTCATTATTTTACGTTTTATAGTTTCTGATTAACTACTTTCTACTTCAGAGACAATCAAAATCTCAAGGTGGTACTGAATTATTGGAGTATGATTTTCTATTTTATCAAGTAACCCTGTAATTTTGTGCTAAATAGTTGGTTGTGCTCACCTGTGTTCTCCTTCACTACATTTGTGTCTCTGCCTCCACTAAGTATGAAGATTCCATGGCCGGAGGAATTTGGGGGCGGAGGTGTGCTGAGCTTCCTGAAGGAGTTTGAGGCCGTAGCGGAGCTGGTGGGAGTGAAGGAGCCTAAGGCGAAGATGATGGTGCTGAGGACGCTGCTGAAGAACAGGGCGAAGGCTGTATATGACAGCTTAGATGGTGCTGGTGGGAAGATGGCATGGGAGTCAATCACAGAGCTGTCGATCACGGAGTTCGACAGCCCAGTGGACAGGGAAAAAGCGCTTCACAAGTTTCGGCTGGAGAAGTTGTCCATCGATGGTCACCCGCTAGTACTGGCGTTGGAGCTCACCAGGTTCTTGCGCCGCGCGCTGCCGAATCTGGATGAGGAGTTGGAGGTATAGTTGTTGGCGTCGCAGTTTATCAAGAGCGTGCCTGCCAACGTTTTCCAGCAGCTGAAACTAGTAAACGCCTCACAGCTCATGGATATCAGTGAACTGGCGAAGGTGACCTGACAGTTGATGACCCGAGCAGTAGCTCCGGTCGGGAGAAGAAGTCAGGAAATAAACGGTGTCGAGAAGAAGATTGAGAAGCTGCAGCATGAGATTGCTGCAATACGAGTGAATCATGAAAGGAATGATAAGTGTTACGCTTGTGAAGGGATAAGACATTGGAAGATAAACTGTCCAACAAGATGAAGATGCAGATATTTCGGGCGTTATAATGCGTGTTCTTTCTACCTGGGGGTTGTTGCACTAGTAGATAGAGGAGCAGTCTACGTGAGAGTGAACATAAGTGAACAAGATTTAGTGTGTCTGATCGATTCAGGGGCATCAGTATCGTTAATAGTCAAAAAGCAATGTAGGAGACTCAATCCATGTGCACTAGCAGTTCACACCATAGGAGGGCACATGCTAGAGGTGTTGGGTGTGTCAAATAGTATCGTAAAAATGGATGATGCTGAAATAAATTTCCCGTTCTTAGTAACCACAAGCCTATCGAGACCGATATTAGGAGCAGATTTCTTAAGAGAAGTAAAAGCAATAGTTGACTTAAGAAGCTATAAGTGATCACAAAGTATGGTTCATTCCCAATACGTGAAAGTAGCGAAGTGGCTGAGAGAAGAGTAGCAACAGACGTTTCGACGAGGAAACCAAACATTAACGAGTTGTGCACAAAGTATACGAAACTATTCACTAGAGACAGCCGTACGGATTTTGTGACAAAGTAAAGCACGAAATCCCGTAAAGAACAATCGAGTAAATATATTTGCAACACGTCTTGTCCCTGTGCATTTAGAGGCTGAAGTAAATCGACAGGTCCAAGAGATGTTGAAAGAAGGTATAATTGAGGAGGCGGACAGCCCATATAGCTTACCGTTACTCTTGGTAAAGAAACCGAATGGAAAGTATAGATTTTGTGTCGATTTTAGATAACCAAATAACATAACATAACTGTAACCTTATGCAATGCCAACAGTAGTGGAAACATTAGATCGGTGTTTACGGTGCTGGATTTCCGGTCAGGTTATTGGCAACTGCCTATGAAAGATAACGATCGAAACAAGACAGCATTTACTGTACGCGATAAACATTACCAATTTCGATTAATGCGGTTTGGATTGGCGGATACACCATTTACGTTCAGAAGACTAGTAACGCTGCTGCTCAGGGGTCTAGATGATGTCGAAGTGTATGGCGACGATGTAGTTGTGTACAATCATACAGAAACATATCACGTCGAGCATGTGGAAGTGGTCTTAAAGCGAATTGAAGAATTCGGACTTTGAATTAATAAGGACAAGTCTCAGATAGCGAAAAGCAGCCTCACGTTATTGGGGCGTAAAGTGGGAAATGAAGGAATTAAACCACTGCCGGAGAAAATTCTAACAGTAAAGAGCATTGCAGTACATAATTCGGATAGGAAATTAAGACAGTCCCTGGGAAGGGCGGTGTTCTACAGTCGGTTCATCAAGAACTTCAACGAAATAGCAGCACCCCTGTATACATTTTTGAGCAATACAAAGTTCACGTTGACCGAGATCGCCCAAGAAATGTTCAACCGAATCTAAAACATGCTAGGCGACCTCCAGATGACACTCAGACTGCCTTAACTCCAGAAACCGTTTACAGTGGCCACAGACGCAAGTGATCATGGTATAGGTGTCGTCTTGAGTCAGTCTGAGAGAATGGTGGAATACGCAAGTCACGTTCTCACGTCCGCTGAACAGAAGTATTCAACTATCGGAAAGGAGTGTTTAGCGATTGTGTGGGCAGTAGACAAATGGAGACTGTACCTTTTAGGTAGATGATTTCACATGGAGACTGATCATAAACCCCTGCAGTGGCTAAAAACAGCAAGAGACCCCTGTGGGAAGTTGGCGCGATGGATGATACGACTTCAGTATCGGCCATGTCCCAGGAAAGGAAAAAGTAATGGCCGACTACTTGTCAATACCAGACATGGAAGCTGAGCTTCCATTGACAACATACGCAATGACTAGTGTAGAGGGAGACTCACTAGAACTTGTCCGGAAGCAGAAAGCTGACCCTATACTTCGAGAGGTAATCAGAGTGGTAAAAGAGGGAGCAGACGTCGACAAACGAGCAATGGACAAGAAGGTAATTATGTTGCTTCAGCAAAAGGAAAGACTGAGAGTGAATGAATATAGGGCCCTGATCTGTCAGGACGATGACGAAAATTGGGTGGATGTGATCTCGAAGGACTGGCGGCGTAAGATGATACATGAGTGTCACGAGGTAGCGCATATAGGTATCTCAAGAACGACAAATTTACTACGACAAAGTGCATACTAGCCAGGCGTGAGAGACATTATGACCCAATACGTGTTAAATTGCGAGCAGTGCCAACTAATGAAAAGCGATCGATACACACAACCGCCATTGCAGTCAGTCCCAGTAACCTCAGTCGGTGATCTATGGTCGGTGGATGTGATGGGACGATTTCTACAGACGGCGAGCGGTAAGCAGTACCTGCTAGGGATAACGGAACATGATACACGTTGGGTAGACGTCGTACCCATTGCAGACCAGCGGGCAAAAACAGTGACCGAAGTAGTTATCCGGCATGTTGTAGTAGGTCACGGAATACCGAAGATGATATTAACCGACCAAGGTCCCTATTTTGAAAGTGATGAATTTAAAGCCCGTCTAAAACAGTTTGGCATCAAGAGGATACAAACTACACCGTATTATCCCCAGACTAACGGGCTTACAGAAAGAAACAACCGGACGTTAAACGAGTGGTTAGCCTCTAAAGTAGGAGATTGGGAAAAAGAGTTACTATTGATTTTACTGGCGCATCGTACCCTCATACAAGTAACAACCAAGGAGTCACTCTTCCTGCTTATGTATAGTAGACAGCCACTAACAATCGTTTCTGAATGTTTTTGCACATTGTCGTATACTTACTGGTCAGGCTTTATCCTTACAAGTGAATTGCGACTTTCACCAATCATTAACTGAATGAGGACAGGCCATCTAGGTCACACTCACTCAAGATAATGTGCGCATGAGTAAAATCCTTTCTATTATTTCCTTAATTATGACCATAATCAACAACCTTATTAGCTCAGGCTATTTCTTCAATACTATTCAATCTTATTAGTCACTATCGATCTCATGAAATGCTTAATCTCTATTGTATCAATAAAACATAATTAGTTGTTATAAGGTGCTCTAATTAACTATAAAGTCTATCATATATGATGAAGGCCTGAAGCTGTGGCTTATGAGCAATAGTTTGAAATTAATTTCGCCTATCTAAATTTTCTTATAAGCAATTGAATCTCTAGTTCAGTGTTTATTAAATAGAAAGTTGTTTCTGTTGGAAATGATATTTTCCTTTTTTCAAACTGACTCACAGAATCACTAATGACGCTCGTGAAGATGAAATGGAACAGAATTTACAACAAGTTTCAGGAATGGTATCGCAACTTCATTCTATGGCTACTGATATGAATCAAGAGATAACAACACACAATCAGATTCTTGATCGAATCGACCAAAAAGTTTGTTTTTTGCACTTTTATTTTATTGTTCACTGTTTAGTACTGTCATCCTTTTTCGCTTACTCCGCTAATTATCGACATCATTGAAGAACTGTGAGGTATATTGATCAAGAAAGTCGAATAGTATCACTAGCTGTCATACAACAGTCATATATTATGGCTCAAAGCCCGTGAGTACACGATTCTGTACTTGGTAAATGAGACTGATAACGTGAGTTAGTCGTAATTCAACAGTCTATAGTAATTCACCCAAGCTACCTTGTTTGGCAACTCTCATCTAATTGCCCCTGAATCCTTATGACGTGTACCTGACATTGAGTTACAGATAAGATGTGCGAAACATGAGGTACCATGAACGAGAGTTTATTCTGGCCCACTTTTCTCTCTATTTAAATTAATGATAGTTTAAGACAATATGATACTATAATATCTTGCCTGTCTACACGGGAAACTATTTGCTTTTATTCAGGCATTAGGATTAAAGTTGAAAAAAGCCTGTTTTGTATTTAAAACTTCACTAGACATTTTCAAATATCCATAGAATAAAATTGGTTTTCTTTCATCCCTTAATCACTACTCAGTCGGCATACTAATCAATAAAATTATATTTTTAGATAGACGGATTAACAGTCTCTTAGGTTTTTATTCCTGCAATACAATTTATAACTATGTACATGGACGTTTCGTTAATCCAAGCCAAAAATACCCAGTTTACCTTGTTTAATTGGTTAATTTTAATGTAAGAAAAACAAGATTCCCTAATGAAATAATTATTAGCATCGGAAGTTTATGTTGATTGTTCAGTTTGTAGTTTATATCATGGACTGAATTTAGCTAGACAACCAAGGAACACTGATCGCTGTTCCAGTTTAATTAATATAGGATTTCTATTTTACGTCCGACAGGGTTGAACTCCATTAGTCCCGGCTACTAAAAAAAAGACACTTATACTCACTGGACGACAAACAACACTTTTCTGGTCAATTCCAATCAAAATAATGAGAATTCATATTCACATCTTGTTTCAACTGGATAGAAATTTGTTTGTTAACTGGAATCAAGTGAAATCTTGAATACTTGTTTATAACTTTTAGTTGTTACACTGAACGTTAAATTATATAAAACTAATTTTCATAGTTGAAAGCGTGAGTCAATTGAAGCTAGACCACCAGGGAAAACCTGGAAACACTGGACGGCCATTTCGTCCTATTGTGGGACTCCTCAGCAGTGCACATCCACGACCTCGCCTCGCGGGATTCGAACCCAGGACCTACCAGTCTCGCGGCAAAGCACTTAACCGATAGACCACTGAGCCGGCATCCGATGGTGTTTATGTTTAACTTTAACCAATCCACGAAGTAGAGCAACCGTTCACTAACCATATGAAACGAATAAACACCACTTTTCCTTGAGAAATAGTTATGGAGTCAAGAAAGTGAAAGATATCAAATTGTTTACAAATAATCAAATGTTCCATACTTGAAGCATAAATGGCTTTTCTTAATTATAAATGATCTATAATTTTACTCAACACATTCAGTACTTAGTTAACCTAATTGAGCTAAGAAAATGAACTGCATAGGAAGCTTCATTTGCTGAGTAATACATTTTTACAGCTCATATGTATTAATTAGTGTTAGTGTGTATAGTCAAAACTTGAAGCCCTCGAATTCGATGGTGAATCTTAACAAGTTGAATAATCTAACCTTTTATTGGAGCTTCCTTACCCTTGAATTTAATGTAGTATACAATCTCGGTACTTTGTGCGACATCACGATAGGCCCAATCTGATCTGTTCATCGTATCACCTTCTACTTTAATCATTGTGATGATTACGTTTGGAATTCTTTTTACGTTAAAGTCTGTAAACATCTCATTATATTTTCAAGTATCTCACTCTTTCATGTAGAAATCAATTATTTTTAAGAACCGTATTTCTTTCTCTTTTATGGAGATTTACTAAAATTTCTCAGGAGTTAAAAGGAGCCAGTTAATTTAGGGATGTAAATGCATCGCGTCTCAAGGAGTGGTATTCTGGTGACTAAAGCACTTGGTTTTCTCCAAGTAGCTTTTAATCCCTCTTCACCTTTACTAATGTGGACACTCGGTACTTTCACACTACTGAAATGTGACTCAAATCCCTGAGTACCTAAATCTGTAGTTGGTGGATGCGTTAATCATGTAAAATCCTTGTGTCTATGTAGATGTGTTCTGTCGTATAGTCTATGTATTTTTTCAAGTGGTAAACGAATGTAAAATGTAATCTAGTTGTGATATTTCTCTTCAGAATACATTTTTTAAAATTCTACTTATCCAAATATTAACTTAACGCATCAATACATTGCTTTCTAGGCGCAGTATAATCAGTCACAATTGGAGTTCGCTCAAAAGAAAGCTGATAAAATTTTAGGGTAAGTTCATTATATATACATATATACTCAAATGAATTCATATAGTTCATAACGGAATCTTAGTTATATAATTGAAATATGTTATTTATTAATAAATCTATTGATAAAGTTAACCAACATTACTGACTAACTAGTACGAAACCTAGGTCCAGAGTATCTTAACGACTAGCTCCAACCTTCTAACATCTTAATTTAATCGTATGATTTCCTTATTTTCTTGAAATCCACACTTGAAACTCATTGCTCCAAAAAAACACCAGGCTATGTTCTCTAATACTCGTTAGATTATAATTAAACAAACTCTTTTCGTGTTCGAACCGTAACTAATAGAAATTGTGCTGATTATTTCAGTTGCACACAATAGTTGACTGTAATGTTTTAATAGCTTTACAAATAGGTTTTTTTACGTTTTACATATAATAAAACTAATAGTCTTACTTATCTGCATCCTGAGACTTTCTATGGAGGGTAATAATTCAACTAAATAGCTAGCCACCCACAAGTCTACTACTTAATCTCTCATCCCATTTTTTTCTAACCAAATTGAGTAATACAACAGTGAGAGCAAGTGAATAAAACATCGTTATCTATGAAATAAATGATACCAACTTCAAAAAGCACTAATTCGGATAAAGTAAACATCCTTTTCACCTATACATAAGCATAAATTTGTATTCAAAAAACAGGATAGAATATCACTTATACATGTAATAGACGAACATAAGCATTAAAATGATTATGAAAGTGTCAGAATTCTGAATGGAGTAAATTTCAAGAACGTTGGAGAATTCCTTGAAACACATTATTCCGGTCAATCTACAATCATAGGCATATTAATATGGTTGTAGTTTGTTAATCATGTGATTAATGGTCAATGAAAGAATGAAAGAATCAACAGAAATCCAAAGTTATATAATGATAATAAAACCTACTAAGATAATTAAAGGTTAACAGAATCAACTGATTTAGTATTTGTTGAGTAATCTAGATATAACCCATCTCTATTTAGTTGGTTTAAGCATTAACAGTGTTGATTAGAATAAAAATGAAAATTTTATAACTAAAATCATCATTGAATTTAGAAATTTATAGTTAGAACCCTAAATACACTGCAATATATATAGATATGTCATTTGATCAAATTTATCACATCTCCATGTAAACAATTTTTGTCAATATTTTTCACTAAATAATTACAGGATTGTAAGCAAAGATGGATAGTGACTAGCAGTGGAATCCAGTTTGACGCGCGTTTCGTCCTATTTGGGACTCGTCAGCTGGATGTACCTGAATCTCAGAGTTGATGTTCACTCTGGGACTCGAACCCAGTACCCTCGCTTCAAACGCCATCGCGTTATCCACTCGACCACTGAGTCCTGATAACCACTTGCTTGTGCGATCTTTGCTTACAATGCTTGTGAATTAAGGCTATATCAGGGTAATACGCACAGTATGCACATATGCCAATTAGAGACTGACCAGTTGCAGTCTTAAACATCAATGGGAAGATTCAAACAAACAATAATAAATGTATTACAGGATTGTTATCTGATATTCCCGACCGTTGCTGCTACCTTGACGTGGTGGTCGGGCTTGCTTATCGTGATGAATCAATCTAACTATGCTGGCTGGAACAATCGTTCCTCAAGGTCCTACCATGCCAGGCAGGTCGTTTGAAGAGCGGTGAGACTAAAAGCAGTAATCCCAAGGTCCGAAGGTGAAGTCGTACTGCTGACTGTACAGAGGTGTGACAGCAGTAAGGTGTTTTCTTCAGACAACCAGCATGACAGCGATGCTGCCTTCCCACAAGGAGGGGTGGGGTTAGTAAAGGTCGACCCTAAAAATGCACACCTCACCTTATCCCACCGATATCCGTCTTCGGCGGTAAGGTCCTTTGAAGAACAGAGCTAACACAAAAACTACCCACAAAAAGGTCGTGTGTGACCGACCTCAAGCAGTTGTCCCTTGGGCACTGCGGTCACGCTCTCAGGTCATTAAGACCACTTCTAACCCAATTTCCTTTTCAGGTACCCCTAGAAGAACCCTTCCGCGGTGTGGGCAACCGGGAAGTGATAACTGCCCTCATACCTCTAACAGCACTCAAGACCACTGTATTCATAATCAATCTCCTTCTTCAATTCCTACTATTCCTTCTACGTTGACTTTCAACACTAAACTTCCTCTTTCGGTTTCCTCCTCAAGTGTCACCATGGCCAACGATTCTAGTGTGCGAAACGCTGTCCCAGGTCTACTAAAACCTCACTCCAAACTACACATTGGAGCCTTCAACGTACGTACTTTAAGTCAAATCGGTCAACAGGCCTCCTTAGCTAAAACCCTGGAATCTCGTACCATTGATGTATGCTGTGTCTCCGAAACACGCATACAGGATCCTAGTGTAGTCATTCACTTGACCTCACCTCACCAAAATGGACAGCCAACGAGATACACCCTCCGTGTATCTGGCGACTCGTTGGCTAGTTCTGATATATCTGATATTTAGTTAATCAATTGTAAACAAGTTATAATTTGGTATAAGCATTCACATCAATTATACTGTAATTAATTACCATAGTTATTAATTAGAAATGAACAGGTTAAAATACACTATTGATTTGAGATATTCATTATTCTTATTATTATTTGTCTAATGATAAGATACATAAGTTTTGGTATATTCTCTTTTTTTCCAATATTCATTTGAGTTACTTGTTTAAAAAAAAAAGAAAGAATCAGAAAAGTGTCAGCAGATCAAGTTTCTTTTGTTTAAATTGTTCATTGATTATTGATTATTTTCTACTCAATACAATAGGCTTCTATTTTAATTTTATAATAATATAATACATACAATACTTAGTATCCATTAAAGTAGTCACATGATTTTCCAGTTTTTCACTTATCCAATAAGAAATATAAGCTTAGAAGAATAAGAAAACTCTTGAATATACTTGCAAGGTTATAAATATATAGACTAAATGGAGAATAAAAACGATTACTGTGTTGTTCTCATGAATTTAAGTAGTCAGTCTCCTGCCACTTACTAATACTGCTACTACTGATTTTTCATAAATTATTTACTTTTAAGACCATATCCATATGTATAGTTGTATGGATGTATGTTGTTCCCTCTTCTTCTAAAGATTCTAGTACTGTTTTCAATCTGATTCTAATCTATCGGGTAAGATATAGGTCTAGTGCAGTCTTTTTAGCAAACAGTTTTATCGATTGACTAACATTTCGTTATTTTCACGTCATCCAGTCAATACTCTCATATTATATATGAGTTCTAAGCTGTCATTTAACTTTAATACTCTACTCGTCTTTATCTCGATTATGGTGTTTTACAAATTCAATCAGTCGTGTGATTTTTGGATGTCATGATCTTAACTAATTTGTCAGTAGTCAGCAAACATGCTCGTTGTTATTAGTCACCAAGCTGCTTAGGGGCATGAGTTAAGTTTATTCTGTTGTTTGGAATTTCGCATTACATTAGTTTCAGACTATGAAAATGAACCGAAAATGTAGTATTTTGTCACTGTTACTTTCCTCTCGTTAATATTCGTTTTCTTAATATGCTTATGCTGAATGTGAAAAATTAGATCTATACTTATTCGTACTAGATCCTCGTTCGTTGTTACTTGTTCGCCAAAAAATGAATGACTATATGGGTGGTACAATTTCTGCTTATTAAAGTGTTAGGTTAAGAGATTCGCGTAGCTTAAGGCTTTGTCTTTTTATGTCTTACAACTGACCAATAATGCCTAGCAAGGAAGAGGAAGACTGATACTCTATGCCTGAAAGATTGGCCCATTACTAACTAGTCCCGAACGACGAGGAAGGACGCAACACTAATGTTCATCAGTCCAAGATCTTTATTATATTTCAGACATTCATTTAAATACTGTTATATCTGAAGCTTTTCGAATTCACTAGTTAGCGAACGGAGCAAAGACTTATGACCAGAGACCGATAAGCTAGCTATTCTGACGCGACCCAGACCCAGCTAACTAGAGTAAGAAGTCCAAGTTGGAAGCGGGGAAAATATATTCCGTAGCAGCCAAAAGCACAACAATCATAAGGGGAAAAATCAAACGTATATATACAGCAATAAATTGTCCTTGGGCAGCATACAAAATAGCACACTCAAAGATACAAGGGACCAATAGCGTTTAAGATATTTTACAAGTGGGAAGTTCGACCCAAAGGTGAAAGAGCGCTTTTGGAGCGAAAACAAAGAAATTTGAATTTTCAAAATAAAATTACAAAATTAAGCCATTTACCGAGTAAGTTCTGGGGATCTGACATCCCCAACATATACGTACAAGATTAGACCACTCAGCAGACCATTTGAATAACAGTATTAACACGGAACAACAATGTCAAAGATGGGAAGAACAGAGAACTGGGTACACAAATAATTGGTTCTAGTTTATCACTGGGAAATGCTATAGCAACAATTTACGGTTTAAATAAACGCGTGGAACTAGGGTAATACAAAAAAATAATAAAACCGAAATACTTAATAAACATGCAATCAATATAGATATAAAGAAAATCGTAGAAAAATAGTTTCGAAAGTTTTTACTTCATATTGTCAAGTCACTTACGACAGGTTTTCTTCACAGACAACAGATATTATCATGGCGATCCGTTAGAAAACAATAAGCTAATGTTTTGTCCTGGTTAAAAACTTCTGCAATGTTCATGGTGCCTTTAGACAAATTAATCGACATTCCAATACTCCACTGTCCTCATAGTATACAATAACAGTGTACACTCACGAAGAGTTGCAAACTAGAACGAAATGGCTTTTCAGTGCTCATTTGTTTTCTAATAGTTTTTTTTTAACTTCTGTCTGTTCGCGATACAAACGATCCTCAAACTAGAGCTAAGTTAAGTTATCCGTAATTGATATACCAAGCGAAACTTGTTTAGATAGCATTTTTCGGATCACTACTACCCCCCACTCTTTTTATGTTTTTATTTGGATCACCTTCAACACACTACGTAGTTTTCAATTCATTTAGACTCTTCCCCTTTTAGAGCACATCCGTCAGTTCCCATACTGTCGGATGACAGGAAGCAGTGAGTTGGCTAATGCTTCTATCCCACCTCACCTCATTGTTTACTTTGGGAATTTCTTCTACAACAGAAGTCTAGACGTTCCACAGCGAAATTCAGAAAACTGGATCTCCATGGCTTGCGCGTCTGGTGGATGTTCTAATTCAGGTGTCTTCAAAATAATTGCTAAATATTTTAATTTCTTCCTTCTCTACGCAGAATGGTGACTTCATTAGATGATGGAGAGGGTTTTGAGTGCCTTAATTGCTGAGGCACCACTCCACATTTCATTGATATTACTCCTACTTGTTCATATAGTTATGATATAATGATGTAACCATTAAATTTTTAAATATTGTTTCTCACACATTCAAATATGAGAAATGTAGGATGATGACTCAGCAGCTGGTATTTGTACATATTCGCGGTTTAGAGAACATGCAATGCTTGAATTCATAAAACTAGATTGTTCATCAGAATAATCCAAGAAATTGCACCAATCGTTTTCCTGTATGGATATGTAAACACCAATTAGCATAATGGTAATGATACAATTTCTAAGTACTTCATTTATTAACTAGTTCAATCAGTGTTCATAACAAACATATTTCATGATAAATATGGACTTCTGTCTCCCTACAATTGGTAAACGAATGTATTTATTTCATACGATTGATACATTTCACAAGTTTAAATAAACAAAAAATGAAAATATCTGTAGATTGTAGTGAATTTATTATACCTACTTGTTTTCTCTTTGATTATTTATTTATTTATTTGAACATGTAAACAGTGGTACAAGGTGGGGGAACCAAATATATATGTGCCATACAATAACAATGAAACCATTAGTAGTTATCATTCGATTTGTGTGAGGACTGGGATATTGTCCGGGTAC
Organism: Schistosoma mansoni; assembly: GCF_000237925.1. Classification (NCBI taxonomy): domain Eukaryota; kingdom Metazoa; phylum Platyhelminthes; class Trematoda; order Strigeidida; family Schistosomatidae; genus Schistosoma; species Schistosoma mansoni. Next base: position 44,912,032 of record NC_031495.1, on the reverse strand, counting down.
CCAGACCGAAGCAGGTGGTTTTCTTAGGGGGTCACACCCGCAGCCTTCAACCTAAAGGTCTGATCCACAAGTCAGTGGAGCAACGTCAGGAAATGCATTTCCGTGGTATCCGGTGACCAATAATTAGTTCATACTCCATTTGTTTCCTTAGGATCCTGGAGCTCATGTACACCATTGGTTTGAAATCAGGGTTATCCAACTCTCCTACGTGGGTCCTCTATATCCACCAACCTGGTTAAAGCTCGGGACATTCGTTTCTCGTCCTCTCAATTTCGCAAACAACACCCCCGCCGCTAGAAGGTAGTGGAAATCAATAGTACTAGAAAACATTGAGTGTAGATTACATGAATCATGAAGGATAAATTTGTGGACAGAAGAGTACAACATAATTTCAAAACTCAAGACCTAAGTATGGACAAAGGGTGGATGAATGTGTGCCATTTTGAACGATTCTGAACAAAGTCACACAACTCCCCAGACCATTAGCTACGATAATCACACGGACCTTAACCAAGATAGTCTACGTCCACCAATGAGGCTTAGTCTAACAGTCAATGACTTCATGGAGTGATGGTGCATGTGTGGTTTGACCGCTCCTAGCTTTTTTCTAACCCATTCCCATACCGAAAAGCATTCCCTATTGAAGTAAGCATTGGCTGGGTATGATGTAATAAATGTCTCAACTACTTCAGTTGATCGAAATTCGTTACCTCATCAATCTATTTATTATCTTTATCAAGTATCCTTGGTCCAATATCAACACTGCTTATTGGGTGTTCCAAATAATATCCGAGCAATGCTTCAAAAGTATCTATTAATAAATAACAATAACCTATGCACACACCATCTTTTTTTTTAAAAAAAACCTTTCCCTGTCATTGATTAACTATATGATTTTATCACCTTTGAATATCAATTGGATAGAATTATGTTTCTTTTAAGGTATAGCAACTATGGCATTTAGTACCGCAATTCTCCACAAATGTCTAAGGGTACCCATTTATTCGGAATCTATGATAGCACATTCCTCCTTCAGCTTTTCTGATGAACGTAACTTTTCAACTCCGTAGTAGAGTATTTTCATCAATTCATATTGATACATGCTGTGGGGGGGGGGTGAAAGTTATAAAAGTTTAAATATTGATTATTTTTTTTTATTTATTTTTTGTTTTTCAATTAATTTTAATCATAATTTTGTGAGGTTAACTCAAATATCTTTCGAAACTTTCTAAATCCTTTTGATATTACGTAATAAAAATTAAGTTAAATATTCTAAAACTATAAGTAATTACTTTAGAAAAAGACTTTACAAACAACTGATTCGTTATTAATGGATAATTCATGTTATCAATTCCATATTATATTGATTCATTCAAAAATAGCTAAACTTATCATCAAACTTGTATATAGTGTTGTTTACGAAATCGAGAGGACGAAAAACGAATGTCCCGAGCTTTAACCAGGTTGGTGGATATAGAGGACCCACGTAGGAGAGATGGAAAACCCTGATTTCAAACCAATGGTGCACATGAGCTCCAGGATCCTAAGGAAACAAATGGAGTATGAACTAATTATTGGTCACCGGATACCACGGAAATACATTTCCTGACGTTGCTCCTTTGACTTGTGGTTCAGACCTTTAGGGTGAAGGCCGCGGGGGTGACCCCCTAACAACACCACGTGAT
>NC_031495.1:44882004-44910147 GCF_000237925.1 Schistosoma mansoni | reverse complement strand
TCATTTGAAACTAGACCACCATGGAAAACCTGAAGGAGTTCCACAATAGGACGAAACGGCCGTCCAGTGCTTTGAGGTTTTCTATGGTGGTCTAACTTCAATTGACTCATGATCTCAGCTATATAAAATTACTATAATATTCACAAAACCCCCTTCTATTATTATTATTAAATTAATTTCTCATTTAGTCAGACGTTACTATTTTTGATGTAAATATTCATGCAGAGAAATAATGATGAAAGGTACTGTTGAAAAAATGTAGTTTATTAAGATTAGAAAAATCCTGTAATTTACGATGACGATGATGTTGGTATCAATATGATTTTTGCTCTGGTTTAATTTACGTACTGGCTTTAAATAATATAACTTTTACCCGTTTATCATTTTACTTACTTACTTGTGCCTGTTACCCCTTGTGGAGGAGCATAGGCCGCACACCAGCATTCTCCATCCAACCCTGTCCCGGGCAATCCTTTCCAGTTAACATTCATCCTTTTCATATCTGCTTCTATTTCCTAGCGTAATGTGTTCTTCGGCATTCCTCTTTTCGATTTCCCTTCCGGATTCCAAGTTAAGGCTTGCCTCGTGATGCAGTTTGTTGATTTCTGAAATGTATGTCCTACTCACTCACTCTTTTTCTAATTTCCTCTTCAGCTGGAAGCTAGTTTGTCCTTTCCCATAAAACGCTGTTGCTGATAGTATCCGGCCAGTGAATGTTTATTTTTTTTAGCAGAACATAATTAGATTATTAAGCCTGTTCATTTTAAGTCACTAAACTTTCGTGAAATAATCCGGTAACCCTTGTAAACGAATATATTTTTTCTGTGAAAAAAAAGAAATAAAGTGTAGATAGCATACAATAATTTAAAGAAAGATGGACTCGGCATTCGAACAAACAAATTTTGTGGTGGTCTTGGATTTTTCAGTATGATAAAGTGGTGTTTAAACTTACCATTTGAGTATGGGAACAATTTAAGAAGCTAACTACATGATGTATGAAAATATGAATTGTTTTTTCGACTAATATTCATATAGATTTCATCAATTTCACTAATAAATAAGTAACATGCTTGTGAATTAAGGCTATATTGAGGCAATATGCACAGTATGCACATATGCCAATTAGAGACTGACCAGTTGCAGTCCTAAAAAACATCAATGGGAAGATTCAAACAAACAATACTGAATGAATTTAATGGTTTCATTGTTATTGTATGGCACATATATATTTGGTACATATATATTTGGCACATATATATATTTTGTACCACTGTTTATATGTTCTAATAAATAAATATGCGTCTTTAATTTTATTATTACGGTTACAGATCGTTGTGATAAGTGCACCAGTTAACATAAAACTTAAGAACGACATGAAAATCTTCTGATTACTTCCAGCTGCATTAAATTATACGATTCTCACGTAAACTACAAATTTACTCCTAACTTGATCTCTTTATTATTATTATTATTATTATTACTTACAGACAATCATGGAAACCGGACAACAAAAGTAACAATATTTTACCATCTAGTACAACTCTCACAGCCGCAAAAATGATGATGAAATAATGATACTGATAAAAATAATAATGAACTTAATGATAATGTGAATCTCCATCTGTGCCTTTTGTTTTTTTTCTTTGCAGCAAAATCTGCTGAGCATCCTTTCACATAAATGCACCTATACGTTTTCATTTTCTATGTATTTATCCGTTATTGTTTCTTCTCTTAAGTTGACCTACTTTTCAGTGCCTTTGAAGCTGGGCCCGTCATTTGTTTTGTGTTGGTTTCCACTTTTTGGGGTTTTGATACCGTGATTATTCTTCACTGTTTATTGACTTCTCTGTTTATTATCCAAAGAATCATTTGTTTGTTACATTTTCTATCTATGTCTCTTACAACTACTGACAACACATTTCACCATAATCCCCCCCCCAAAAAAAATTTGTAATTTTCTTTAAGTGCCTTGTCAACAATACCTTTTTATTTCTATATATTCAAATGAGTTACACAGATGATATTTTCTGCATGTGTTTTTTTTGGTGCATGATTTTGGTTTATTTTTGTAATTTTTTTGTATTTGTTCCTTTTTTTTCTTTTAATTGAGTAGAAAATATTTCATTGTCTTGTAACCATCCATAAATAAATAATACCATACTCTTGATTCTGTTAAATATGTCTCGTGTGTGTGTGTGTGTTCCCCACCTAGTGTTATTCATCAAAGTGTATTTAAGAATTGTAAAATGTACATTTGATTTGGATGAGCCTTCCCTTTCATTTGTCATTTGCTAATGTTAACCACTTACACACACTTGAAATTGCACCATATACACATACACACACACGTTTATTTACTCTTGAACTAAAATGTAATATCATTACTCTTTTTTTTATGATTGTAAACATAAACCAAATGACAAGAGGAAATCGTACTTTCACTTCCATTTCATTCTCTGTCTCTTAAAATGTTTTTTTCGTCCAGTCTGTTTTGGCTGTGTGTAAACGATTGACATCTGCATAGATAATGTGGAAAGACTAATTATAGTTTCATATTTCTACTCATATTCATACAATTGCTTCAGTGTATCACTGGTGTTAATGTTACAAAACACCATGAACTATAGATTATAAAAACACAGGAAACCATGAAAATGTATTAAAACAAAAGTATAATTAAATGGTTTATTAAAAGTATAATTTCAATCATTTTGTTCTTGCAGTTTTATGAATTCGCTTGTTGAGTGTTTGAATGGTAATGGTGTTGTGCCATTTTCATTATCTTAATGACTATTGTCTATTATTTGTTGAAGTATAGTTGTCCTTTTTTATTTAAAACAAAAAAATAGTAAGTGCACTCTGTTTCGATGGATTGAAAGAAGATTATGAGAATACTACTGTTTACTCATAAAGGTAGTCCGTTAAAATTTGAACTAGTAACCTGGATATATTATCACATTCATTTTGTTTTGTGATTAAACTTTAGCTATAAAGTTTAATGGTCCACCAGGGTGTTTGGTACCTGAGTGGTTGCGCCACAGGATTGGGCTAAGCTGTTCGGATTGTAACGTTGAAGCCTTTATAGTGTCTGGTTCTCCTATAGGGCGGGATTGAGCTGTACTGCTTGGGCTAAGCCTGGGCAGTATCTGGCTCTCTTGTTAAACGGGATTGAGCTGTACTGTTTGGGTTGCCGCGTGAAAGTCTGGATGGTTTCCGGTTCACCTGAAAACCAGTGCAAGATTACCCTGGCCCATAAGGGTATATTATATATATAAAGTTTAAGACAAAATAAAAGTTAGTTCAGTTTTTAGAATCACAGATTGAGATTAACAAAATAAAAATGGGACTCTGTTGATTTGTGGAAAGTGGTGAGACGATGAGAGCGTCATGTCGGGAGGAATGTCTGTGACAAAGTTGGATGAAAATGAGGAAAGGTGACAAGCTTGACGTGCAGGATTTAAGGCTGGTGATTGTGATGTCAGTTCTCCATAAGCTGTGATTCGACGAGTAATGTTTGAGTGGAGAACCTGTACAAGATTGATGTAGTTTTCTCCTACTCCTTTGAATGATAGACACTGAGAGAGAATCTGTGGACTAAGGGAGTGGAGTGTCTGTGGTTACCACAATAGGATTTGTGTTCCGTTGTGGGTTATAATGATGAGCAATGGAGACTAGTCATATGGTATTATGTGGAGTTGTAGTAGTTATTTTTGCGAATATTTGAGTTGATGTGATAACTGAGAGTGAACGAGTATCGTCAGAGATGTCAGGGGTTATTGATTAGGACCTGATGGTCTTTGTCACCTCACCCTAGATTAGTTACATTTTTCCCTACTTCATTAAAAGTCGGATGACTTGTGTTGACTGTCGAAACTGAATATTGCTATTAACTGTCCAAAAGTGATTTCACACACACACATACAGGATTGCCTTCTGATTTTGACGAGAACAAGAACAAATATTTGAGCAGAGCAAAATGAATTCATTTTATTTCGTTTTGTTCTGGTCATCTGTTTACAACTTGTAATATTGAGAAATCGTGGATACGAGATTGGGTTTTATGACGTATGTAAATGAGTTTTTTTGGAATGCTACCACGTATGTGTACATCGTTTACGGATAACCGTATGAAATCCTATCCTTAGCGTTGTTTGAAGTAAGCTGATTTGATTGAATCCGATCAATTATTGTTCTTTATGTCGTATGGTAACATTTTTGTTTTGTTTGCTAATTCATGATAATTTAATGCAATTTTTCATTGATTACCTATACATTTACTTCAATGTTATCATATTTTTTGCATTAGCGTAATCAATGTCATGGTTAAGTGACTTAGCCAATAAAGCCGAGAATTTTTTAAACACGCTCGATAATTCAGCTGCAGAAGTCTTCAGGTCAACTAATCAACAGGAATTTCTTGAAGAACATATCAGTGACAATGTGGACAATAATAGAACTTATCCTATTGAGACATCATTTAGATATCACACATTAACAGATTCTAATCAACCTAATGAGTTGTTGATAAATTCAAGACATGATATGCCTGTTACAGTAATACCATTGGAAACGTCAGCTTCAACTAGGTTTTATCAATCATTATCAGAAAGCAATAATCAGCGTACTCTGATTGACAACATTTCATCAGAATTATCATCATCGTCTTCTGTTCAAAGCAAAATATCAAGGTAATTATTTAGAAAATAATAAAATCAAGTTGTAATAAGTTTCAGTTTATTGTGTGAACAAGTCGGTATTACCGTTTTTCGATTGGCTTGATCTTACCATTGACCTCTTTTGTCGAAGCTGTAGAGGATTGAATTGATTAATGAAGCAACTAATTTTCGAACAATTTATCGCAGCCGAGGACTCCATTCCACACGAGTACTATCATTAGAAAGACAAGTTGAGCGAAGAAGTATTACTTTTCAATTAGTTCTTCATCGAGGCTCTACACTAATATATATGCTTCATAAATGAGTAATAAGTCGATACCAAGTTGATGGTGGTGAGTCAGTTTAACAAAGTAATGATGAGTTAGTTGCATAATGTTTGGAACATTAAAATTAAACCTAAAGTAAATATTCATAATCAGTTAATTACTACAAATAATTACATAATTAAAATTGGACGTAAATACAAATGTTTCTTGTTATCTGTGAAATTAATGATAACAAAACATAACAAGAGTAGGCAGCCTTGTCTGACTACAGTCCTTACTTGGAATACATCTGTTAGTTGTCCTTCATACACGACTTTACAGTGTAGTTCGTTGTAAGAAGTCCGTATGATGTTGGCGATTTTCTCAGGTACTCCATAATGTTCTCCTATCCATACTGTCGAACGTTTTTCTCCTGGTAAAGGGAATTGATGTGTAGTGACGAGTTCCATCCGATTGATTGTTAAAAGATAATCCGTAGTGTCGAGATTTGGTCTGTACACGACCGGTCCTTATGGAATCCAGTCTATTGATCTCAAGGCTGAGCGTCTACGGAATCGTTCATCCGGTTCAGCAACACTTGAAAACCTTTCCTGGTACTGACAGTGTTGTGATGCTTCTGTAGTTTTCACATTTGCTGCAATCTCCTTTCTTTGGTATCTTGATGAGATATCCTTCTTTCCAGTCTGCTGGCATTTGTTCTTCCTCCCAAATCTTCCTGGATAGAACGTGAAGCATGTTTGCAGTTACTTCGATGTTTGAGTTGAGTGCTCCAGGTAGTGTGTTGTCTGGACCTACTGCTTTCTCACTGTTGATTTGTCTAATGGTAATCTAATTCCCTAGAATTAGATTTTCTTATTCATTCCCAACAGATAAAGTACTTGTACACTGAATACGACTAATCTTTTACAAAAAGATATAGTCTCAAATGTTATTATTGATTAATTGATTAATTAATTAATCAGCTGAGTGTCTGTGAATTCACTTTCTCATGACTCATATTTTCACCAGGATGGATATGATTGGCTTAAAATATTAACCAATCAAAATACAGAATTGAAGAATAATGTTTTCAAAATGTTTCAATAAAGTATTAAATAATTTCTGAATAAGTCAGTTATGTATCATTTTTATAACTACGTACCAAATAAGATCACTTCAAATTTGTTTAACTGTTTTAAAATATTTTCATAGTTGAAATCATGAGTCAATTGAAGCTAGACCACCATCGAAAACCTGAAAGCACTGGACGGTGGTCTAGCTTCAATTGGCTCATGATTTCAACTATAAAAATATTGAAATATCCACAAAACCTCTTCTGATCTATAATCATATGCTCACTAGTGACTGACTTCAAGAGATATTTCCTTGAGTTCTAGTGGAAAGCAGTGACCAGTGGAGTTCAACCAAGTCTGTTGTAGAGATATCAACTCACTGAAGACAATGGTGAAATGGTTGCTCAACTTCGTGGATCAGTTGAAGTTAGACATTAACACCGTTGGATGCCGGCCAGCTCAGTGTCGACTCAAGCTGCTACTCTAGAATAAAAAGATAAGGAAATCTGAATATGATGCACAGCTAAAAAGTCGAATAGATAGTAGTCAATCAGTCATTCATAAATAATCTAAAACCTGGTACATATATCCATCGGTGCAATTCTCCACACCATATCAGCACATAAAGATAAAATTATCAGTACATATGCCAGAGTGGTAGAAGTAGTATCAATATCAGTAGTAGTGGAAACGATTAAATATCAACAATACGATTCTAAAAGATGGAATAAGTTCGTAAAATAGAAAAAGTATAACAATTTTGAAACTTGAGGTTTAAGGAAAGACAAAGAGTGAATATCAGCGTGATCGATTGTGAGTCCCATCGCTCAGTCTCCAACCATTAGTATTGATAATCGTTCAAACCCCAACCATTTAGTCTACACTTGCCTACATAGCTCAATTCAACAGTCATTAGCTCTATGAAGTAGTACCATGGTTAAATTTGGCCTTTTACTAGCTTATTTGTAACCTACTACCGATGTTTAATGATATTGATTATTATTTCTAAGCTTATTAATTCGAACCAAATCCAAATCGGGTTTCGGATTAAGTTTCATGTATTACACCCTTTTTTTATTTAACTAATATGTGGGAAATCTAGAGGTTCTCCAAATCAGTGGCTTGGTGAGTTGCAGATTCGATTACCTCTCTATCTACTTCAGTTTTGAGCAACCGATTTGTATGTCTTACTCTCATACAAACACTACAATTGAAGCCTGCGTACATATAAATCTATACTTGATGAATAACTTACATTATATTAAATGGGTTTTTCTTTTATGATTTTCAGGAACAAAGATTTGAAGTCTTCAGCAAAATCAAACAGTTTGATTCAACAATCGACTGATTTAGATTTATTTGATTTTTTAAATACTAAGTCAGTCAACTCAGATCAAATCACCAATCCATTGGAACGAGACGTAGTGAGACGAGATTCTTTACTATCTACTAGCGATAAAATTGAAGAAGATCAGAGTAGTGGTTATGAAACATCTCTATCGACTAAACATTCTGGCACACCTATTAAAACAAGTAAAGGGGAGGAGAGTTTCACTGTAACAGCTGTTCATAAACCAGAGGTTCTAAGTGAAGATTCTTGTAAGCAGTCGAAAAATACACATTCCTCGATTATCAGTGATCTTCAACTGGAGAATAAACTTCTTCGTAGTGAAGTTTCATCTTTAAGTCAAGAAGTGTCTGGATTATTGCGGCGTAATCATAAAGCTTCAGAAGAAATTAAACAACTTACTGGTCAGGTGAGCGAGTGCTGTTCCTTGAAGTATTTTTATGACTGGGGATAATGAGGATTACTTTTTAAAGTATTCAGTTATGCGGTTGAGCCACACTCCACGTACTTTTGTTTGACCTCCTAGAGAGTGTCACTAGTGTTCTCACACGATAATAGTATCGTTCGTAGGTGAACTTGGATTTTATGCTTATCAGGTTGGATTGAACTCTGAATGGATCGTTTTGTTTTTGTACTGATAGGTAATTCCATAGTTTTGTCGGCTACTGATGTGATACTGGCAAGTTCCTAACTTTGATAATAGACTGGTCACGGTTGAACCAATTGTTCAGATTTTGGTAGTCAGCCGTCTTGTATGTTCTTTTTGTAGTCACTAGTTTCAAAGATAACTTTCACAGATTTTATATTTATCAGACTTTTTGTAGTTAAATGTGGCTTTGTGTGTGTTTGTTTGTTCAATTACTTTACATTTTACTATGTAATAGACTAGTAAGTATGAATAGTTATACCTTTCTTCCGTGCTTCTGGAACGTTTCTAATTTCAGTAATTTAGTAATATCATATGCAGTGTATTATTATTGTTGCTACAATTATTTCAAACCCTTTACTTATTGATTTTGTAAATCTCATTATGTGGTTGGTGATTTTGTGTGACAATGAAGGTCGATGGACATTTGTATCAAATCCTTCGTTATATCTAATTGACTGACTGTAGTATGTTCATTTAACTTTGTGTGCTACTAAAAATGTGTATAGTTATATTCTGACTTAGTGGCCTAAATAGTATCTTGTTGATTGTAAGATTTGATTTTTCAGTAGTTATCTCGGTACTCTGCTAACGAACATAAAAAATGAAGCCGAAACATTGATGGAATGTTCCACCTATTATATTCTGAGTCAGGAGAATATTCGTTTTCACTTGAACTAGGTATCAATTGAACCAAAATTTGCAAATTAACTCCGTCACCACTGTTATAACCTGCTCTTCACTACACAATTCGGAAATATCAACGCAAGGGTGACAGCAGTGGGTGAACGCAACACACTTGATTATCAACACTATTTCTGCAAAACTCTTGAAGCAGCCACCAACTTTATTTACTTATTTATTTGAACACATAAATATTGGTACAAAGGGGTACCGAATACATATGGACACACAAGTCATTTGATCTGTGTGTGGACAGTGATACCACCAACTATTAAAAAGATAAGGGGAAGACGTTGGTCATTTGTGACTGCGAACAATATGTTTAGTTGAAAAGATACCACTCTCTTTATCCGGGTCTCCTTTACTGTTATACTGATTACATATAGATAATTATAAGTTAAAACGAATTTTGTACCGAATCGCTTCCAAACTGAATGAATGCATAACAAATATTGTCATAATGCTGTAGGTTAACATACCGAAAATATTAGAATATAAGTTAACGTTAAACCGAATGATTATTATATCCGGTTAACTAATAATTTTACTGTAGTTTACTTCTTGTCACCATGAATCTCGGTGATTCTCTTATTAATATCAGTTTACGATGAAAGGACTTCAAATGTAACGGTCGAACTCAACTTATTTTAATTACACTACTTTATATCAAGCTGTTCTGTTAAGATTAGCCTAATTTTTAGGTAGTATTTTTCATGGATTGATCTCATTTAGTTTACCACCTAAAACTAGGGAGTACTAAACATATCTTTTGCCTCTTCATTAGAGTCTACCAAGGACCGAAATTGGGATCTCTAGATCTCACAGCGACCAAGTTTACTTCAAGATGAGTCCCCGAAGTTCTAGCAGGAGGTCATGATTCAGCTATCCCACTTTTGAGATGGTTGTCACCGATACGATGGAATGATCGTCACACTATATCGCGAATGTAAATCCCAGGTTTTCCACTCGATAATTTAATGATTGAACACCTATCTATAAACCTGAAGGTTTTCTCAATGTTCACGGAAGACGTCGTTGGTGTTCACTTCTGAGGAGTTTCATATTAGGACGAAGCAACTGGCCAGTGCTTTCTGGTTTCCAATGCCATTCTATATAAATCATTACATGTGAAATAAGGTCTAAGCAAAATATTAATCATAAGTCATTTGATTAAACCATTGATCAGTATAAATGCTTTTTATCAGTACACTTATCATATCTACAAGTTATTGGTTTGAAACTAAAGGTATGGCAGCTGATGAATAAGTATATAGTATAGTTTGGGGATGAGGTAATACAACCGCGACGAGTTTTTAGCCAGTTCCTAGCCAATCAGAAGATAACGTTAGTAAGGGGATAGTTTTTAGGAAAAAGACAAAAGTATAACGAAGCGAAACATAATCTACATAATGAGTTTATTTATTAGGGTCTTTTACAAGTTACTCTGCTTTTAGATCAATAAAACACCAATACATAGATTCGGGCATATGGATATAGATTATCTGTCTTCTGAAATGGTAATAAGAACCGAAATAGATCCCTAAAAGTCTCTACATTGTTCTTAGTTAGGATTGGTTATCTAAGTTTACGATCAGGGGGTTCAAGGTCAGAGTTTTCATCATGAGCTGATATCAACTTTAATACAAAAGTGTTATTTATTCATGTAAATGAATAAATTTCGCACAAAAATCGAAGAGCCCCTATCTTAAATCTAATAAATTCGTCCATTAAGTATAATGTCACCGGGTTAAGGTTATCGTTCCAGTATTAAAGGTTTAGGAAAAGTGTTGATAGTATTAGCTCATCCCTATACTGCATTTTTACTATAAAGTTTACTGATTCAGTTTCTGTGTCATGTTAGGCTGATCGTTTGAACAATCAACTGAAAGATTCTGATCAACGTGTTCGTGAACTTCAAATAAAAATTAAAGAATCTGAATTATCTAAAACATCAAGTACCAACAACGTTGAATTGTTAGAAGCTAAATTGAGACAAACCGAAACAGAATTGTCAACCGTACAAAATGATTTGAAATATGTACAATCTCAATTGGAGAAAAATAAGCTGACAATTGTAAGTATCTTTTGGTTTTGTATATCTCAATCAATTAGCTGTATGAGTGGGTGAAGTGTATGTCCATTTAACTTCCTCTCGTTGATAATGCTAGTTAAGCTTTTAGAAATATGTCTATTATAAAGTAGTTCAATTAAAGGATTAGACAAACAAGACACTAATTAATACTGACTGATCAACCAGTTGTAAATATCTCGGTCATACGGGAGGTCAGTCGCGGGTTAAACAGCTTATTAGTAGCGTCTCACACTGTGATACTGAGTGATACAGACTCAAATCCAGCGGGAAGCATCGGTTCCCTTAAAATTGCACTTACGCTTTTCTGACAAGTGTCAAATAACGCGAAACACCAAAGCTTTGAACACGATGAAGAGCGAAAACAAATCAGATTTAAGTTAACCAAAAGTCTAAGGAACGACTGTGAGCAGTGATGGGCAACGAAAAAAAAAGAGACTGAAAGGTAAGCGGCTGTACGTAACACCAAACAGCTCTTCAGACTAGTGAAAGAAGCTGGAATTAAAAAGTCAAATATAAGCGAGACAATCTCGGGAAAAGACGAAACCCTTATCTGCTCTCAGACCAGATGTTTAGAACGATGGGTGGAACACCTTAAGGAGCAGTTCAACTGGACTTCAGATACTTTACAACTACGCACCATTCCCAAACATTAGGGAACAATGGTAAATCATTTGATGAGGTTGTGAATCTACATGGACTGAGATGGTCGGGCCACGTGTTACATATGCCTGAACACCGATTACCACGACGCGCAATGTTGACTAATGTTGGGTATGGTTGGAAGAAGGTTAGGGCGGCCAAACCAAAACGTGGCATCAGTGTTTGAAGTTAATAACTGCTTGTCTGAGCCATGTCGGTAGATGCAGACTACTTGGTTGGAGTCCGCGCTAGTGTCGTAACCAATGGTTGGAGACTCTGGGTGGCATGGCTCAGAATTGATCGCAATGGCATAGGTGTATACACTCTTTATCTTCCCTTAAACGGTGAGATCAAAATTGCTTTATATCTTTGTTCCTACGAACTAATTCTTTCTTCCTGTACCATATCCTTATATGCAATCTGTTTTACATATTACTACCAATGAAATAACTGCTTATATAAATTTGGTGGTCATCTTGCTGTGCTAATGAGATGTGACAACTTGGACCGATGCATGTATGTGCCTCGTCCTTGGTTATAGCTGCCTTAATGATTGACGTAGACCATTATCCTACTACATTGATCTTGGTGATTTACACTCATATTTATCTTTTGTGTGCCTTTCATATTAAACACTATTTTATCACAAAACTATGTAAATTTGATTGTATAGTCATAACGTGGAAAAATAAACCCTGTTACTAATTGTTGTATGTGTATGATATCTTACTATACACCTATTCGATGGATTTGGACGTGTCTGTGGAATACGGATGATAACATGTTTCAACTAGTTGGTTCCCATTAGAAGTCCATGTAGAGAAATAGTTAAATGGTTGGAAGTGATATTCTGTGACATATTAATTTACGGAGTTGTAAAGTTAACTGCATATCGGTTAAATAATTATCTTGGGACGTGCTATTGTGGATATACGAAATGCTAAGACGTCTCAATTCACACAACAAAGTTACATCATGCATAAAGAGTTGCAACTTAAAAAATCGCGAATGAGGTAATCTTCAGCACTCTAGTCATCGAGTTATTCGCTAATAGGGTAGTTGGTATGCTTTTCACCATTTTCGTCCTCACTGGTTAGTACATATCTATTAATCCGTCAATCATACTCAGGGTAGAACTTGGCACATATGTACGTCGGTTGAAGTTCCCATACCCATGAACACACTGAAATGAAATTGTCAAAAGAGTTTCCAGACTAATAAAGGTAGTAACATTATTTGTGATAATAGAAATGATTGAATATTGATACTATTCGAGAGGAAAATACGAGTTCGCTGATTAAAAAGATTATAAGGAATTAGAAACTAAGGTATTTTGTGAAGGCAAAGAGTAGATGGACCTACGACATTGTGAACGATTGTGATCCATGTCACCCAGAATCTCCAATTATTGGTTACGAGGATCACACAGACGCGAACCAGGTAGTCTGTGCCTACATATATGACTTAATCGGACAGTCAGTGGCTTGATGGAGTTATGCCACGGTTTGGCTTGGTCCCCCTTATCTTTCTCCCAACCAACTTGTAGACCAGCGAAGATGTGTGGTCGAGGCGGTCGGTGGATGGAGATATGTAATGCATGTGGTGACCGTGTTGTTCGATAAAGATTCAGTATGTGATTAATCGATTTTTCATTTTTACCTAGTACCGTGGGTGTAACTTCAGTATTGCCCACTAGGTGATCTCAGAATACACGAGTGATGCTTCGAAGACACTTATGATCAAATGCTCGTAGTGTAAGAAGATCGTCACTTGTTCAGCGGGATGTTTTCCGTTAATAAAATAGAAGGGAGCGAACTGGTGTTCAGTGTACTTGTCGTTTTGTTGGGGGGTGGGTGAATATCTCACTTATGGTGAGGGTGACTCAAGTTGGCAAAAGTCGACCGGACTTTGCGAATTAGTGTTGAGAGTTTTTCATACACCAAACGATCACGACTGGTGGTACTCCCAATATAAGTGAGATGGTCTGCGCACTCAACTAGACTCCGTATTGTTAGTAGAGGCGTTTGAACAGGCCATTGGTGAAGCAAGATTTTAATTAGGAGAGAGGGAAAGAGAGAAACTCATGATAAACGAGATTTGATTTTTGGTTGAGTTTGTTGGAAGTGTATGGATTTGGTCAGCGACTTCACCAAACAGGACTAAATCACCCGTGTATTTGAAGTGAAGAATTGAGTCTCCTGGTGGAAGATCGATTTGTGTAAAGTGGTGAGACGATGAGAGCGTCATGTCGGGAGGAATGTCTGTGACAAAGTTAGGTGAAAATGAGGAAAGGTGACAAGCTTGACGTGCAGGATTTAAGGCTGGTGATTGTGATGTCAGTTCTCCATAAGCTGTGATTCGACGAGTAATGTTTGAGTGGAGGACCTGTACAAGATTGATGTAGTTTTCTCCTACTCCTCTGAATGATAGACACTGAAAGAGAAACTGTGGACTAAGGAAGTGGAGTGTCTGTGGTTACCACAATAGGATTTGTGTTCCGTTGTGGGTTATAATGATGAGCAATGGAGACTAGTCATATGGTATTATGTGGAGTTGTAGTAGTTATTTTTGCGAATATTTGAGTTGATGTGATAACTGAGAGTGAACGAGTATCGTCAGAGATGTCAGGGGTTAATTGATCAGGAACCCCTGCTCCTTATCAGTTTTTATTCTTCCTGTCTCTTCTATCTTCTTTAAGGATTGAATAACTACGTTCGGTTGTTTGAATATATCTGTTTTACTGAAGGTTAGCTGAAGGCCATTCGAACTGTATCTCAAAATATATTCTTTTTTTTCACCTCATCATTGTTCTTGAAATTGAATTGTGGCTTCTTTTTCAGCAGTAATAATATTGATGAGATATATGTTTTTGAAAGAATTACAGAATCCATGTCGGTTCATAGACATGATCAGCCTGATATAATAGTATTATTAAGTATAGAGAACAGATGTATGATATTAGTTTGTTTTAAGTGTTGTATTTCAAAGATTGTTTATGTAGTACACTTTTCACATGTTTTGCAGCAATCAAAGTCATTGGCCGAGAACTTTCAATTATTTTTAAGTGGCATGTTGTTGGTGTATGAATGGTGCATTTAAGGTCATTTCTTGTCCTATAATGAATTGATCATAACCATCTATAACTGGAAGAAAACTAAATGGAAACAGAAAGCAATAATTATTACGTTAGGTCAGTCAGATCTATCATAAAACTTGTGCCAGGTTATTTTATGATGTACTGTTTTAGTTATATATTACTAGTTACTGTTGCCAGAGGTGTTAGTTTAAAGCTACACCAGTTAGGGAAGTCTATTTAGTGGATTCAGTAAGAAAAGCGACTAAACATTTAAAGTTCGTACAATCTTACTTGTGAAATAAGATACACTTACAGGTTTAAGTGTATTTTTTAGTTTTTTTTTCGCCTCTGCCGTTTCCTTATTTTTTTTTACCTTGTCTCTCCACTACTGCTCATGAGCGGTGCGTTTGCTTTCCGTCAGTTTACGTTCAAGTTGCCTTCGCCTCTTTTCGTGTACAGAGCCAGACGTGTTGAATTTCCAAATACGTGTTAATTCTTTAGATGCACAGGAATCTATTGGTGTCTCCTAACCTTTTGGTTTAAGCTCCCGACAGATTTCCTGCTGTTTCGACAGCTATTCAGATATCATAGCGGGCTACCTGGATTTGTATATCACTTTTTTGGTTGATTAACTGCTTCTCTAGTTGTTTCTTTAATCAAATCTTCATCTTATAATTGAAATTTTTTAAAGATATATTTATCAGTCTAATCTCTGATATTTTCGCAATTGAATATCAATATGAACGTGGATGATAATGTTAAATCACTTAACCTGATAATCATATTGTAAATTTAATAGATATAATTGAAGAAACACACTCATAACTAGATGAAATGTTGTCGGTAACTACTATGCAATCTATCAGTAGTAGCATATCTATTATCTTTACTAGTCTTAATAACTACTTCGTCCATTCAATATTTTCATTTTCTTGTAGAATACTTTGGAAGCTAGTCTGTATGAATCTCGTCAACAGAGTTTAATTGCAGATAAACGAATTGAACTAACTCAAAATGACAATATTCGATTAACACGTGAATTAACACAATACAAAGAGAAAGCCAATCATATTTTAGCAATGAAAGAACGAGTAAGACTCAAAAATTTTAACTGATAAACACATTTGTGAATAGTTTAATGAGTATGTAACGCTTGAACCGGTATATATATATATATATGCCTACGTGGTTCTACGCTACGATTGTGTGACTGACGGACTAGATGTAATGTATCGTTAGGTATGTGGATGATATATTTGTTGTATGTGATGATTCTCAACATGCTTCTCGTTTACTGGACCTTTTCAACAAAGCATACCCCAACATTAGATTTAAAATGGAAAGTGAACATGATAGTATATTTCATTTTCTAGATCTTGGTATTAAACGTCATTCAAATGGCAGGTTAGAAAGATATATTTGTCGAAAGGCCATCTGGAGTGGGCTGCAATTGAACTTCCATAGCTTCTGTGCGATAAGTTACAAGAGAGTTTTAGATAGAATGTTATGCAATTGTGTACGCAGATTATTCTCTGAGGATAGAATTGCATGAAAACGGTTATCCGCAAAAATTCATAAGTTCTGAACGACTAGAAAAATTGAAATGGATTATCCTACAGTTAAAAGAAAGCCTATTTTCTTAAAACTTGGCTTCAAAGTTGATGAAATATAATTGGAAGAATCGATTATAAATCAAAGGCAATACTAATGAGGACCTATTCAGCGACCAATTGGGTATCTTTATTCCAGACCAAATACTTATTGCAACAATCAAATGTGGAATAATACCTACCTCATGTTGCCACTAATTGTGTTTGCCAGTTCACATATACGTGCCAAAGCACATATATCAGTAGAACAGAAAGGTTTATGTCCTCGTCTTTGAACATATTCCACAAAAGTTGAGACTAAACGGACAGGTTTTCAACAGTGCAATTATTCGTCATTTTCTTTATATTGAGCATGTTTTTGAAATTGCGAAATATTCCAAAATAATCAGCAAACGAAGGAATTGTAAACTGTTACGCTTTGTCGAAGCTGTTGCAATAGAAAGATTTAAGCCGAATTTATCTATCTAAAATGAAACAGTTATAAATTTTATTTTACCCTGATGACTTTATTTTTGAGGGATTATTACGTAAGACATTGTTTTTTTTTCATATTTCTCTACAAACTTTAATCAAAATTCTCGTATCTCAATTCTTATTCTTGAGCTTTACTCAAATAGTCTGTATTACATAATCTACTGTTTCAAGAAGACAAAATTTTGTTTTCCTACTCTTCTAGAATATTCATATACTATTTAATCTATAAATAATCGAACGTTTGAACAATTCCAATTCTTAATTTTATTTAGTATTGTTTGTCTGAATCTTCCCATTGATGTTTTTTTAGGACTGCAACTGGTCAGTCTCTAATTGGCATATGTGCATACTGTGCGTATTGCTTCGATATAGCCTTGATTCACAAGCATGATAAGCAAAGATGGATAGTGGCTAGCAGTGGAATCCAGGACAACTTCGTGGATCAGTTGAAATTAGACATTAACACCGTTGGATGCCAGCTCAGTGGGCTATCGGTTAAGGGCTTCGGCTCGAGACTGGTAGGTCCTGGGTTCGAATCTCGCTCGCGAGAGCGGGTTCGTGGATTCGCACTGCTGAGGAGTCTCATAATAGGACGAAACGGCCGTCCAGTGTTTCCAGGTTTTCCATGGTGGTCTAGCTTCAATTGACTCACGCTTTCAACTATGATAAATACTAAATCTCCACAAAACCCCTTCTATAATTTATATGCTAAAAACACATAAACCGATGGTATTGGAATAAATATTTGCACTTTTGTAAGGCCATCATTTTTTACTCGATGTAGATGACTTTCAAGCAAACAGTGCGTCTTGAATTGCAATGTTTTTCATCCAGACATTTTTTTCTGTTTAATATATCTTTTCTCATCATTCTATGAGCACATATTTCTGTATACACTTACTGCTTTTAAGTCATGCCTCAATAAATATGTGTCTCTGATAATACTTTGCAGAATGATTCTCTAA
The DNA here is from genome assembly GCF_000237925.1 of Schistosoma mansoni. Taxonomy (NCBI): domain Eukaryota; kingdom Metazoa; phylum Platyhelminthes; class Trematoda; order Strigeidida; family Schistosomatidae; genus Schistosoma; species Schistosoma mansoni. The sequence goes on along the minus strand of NC_031495.1, from coordinate 44,892,619 downwards.
TAGACAGGTAGAGTCTATCACAAATGGGCTAACTCATATTACTTGTTTAGTAGGGCTGAATTAACACGAAATCATTTCTTTAGATTAGTGAAAAGGTTAGTCTGGACAGGTTAAATGAATTGAAGTAAGGGTCCAGAAGGTAAGAAACTCATTACATTTCCCCTCTAGGTTGATTTACATTTTAACAGTGCTCTACAGATATGGAACATACATTTCAGGAATGTTTAGTAAATTAGCGTATTTGGCCATTGTTGAATTATTGTGAGGTTTGTTCTCACTTCACTATGTCAATTTGAATGTGAATTAACAGTATCTTAACTCATTTGGATGTTTTACTGAGAGAGACGTTTGTTTTCTATTCATGAAAGAATCTTGAACTATTGACTTCTGTGGTTTGTACACATTTTTCTCCGTGAAATTATAACTTTATATTCTTCACTGGGTGTTATATTGACAGGTGATTTCATCATTACGTGGTCAAGATGTAAATTTGGATCAATTACAAACTACAGTTGTCAATAGTGAAGATAATCCAGAAAATGAATTAATCATTTCTATACGTGCAGAATGTGATTTATTACGTGAAGAAGCTACTCGATGGCATCTAGAAGTTGAACATAGAGAAATGGCAATGCAAGAATTGGAATTACAAATGCAAGCTGAGAAAGATTCATTACGACGTAATATTGAATTGTGTGAACAACAGGCAGAGCGTGAAAAGCAAGTTAGTTAACTATATTTAACCCCTTCTCATTATATTTAATTTATTTTATTTGTTTTCAGGGACGCTGAATTTTTATTCAATTCTCAATAGTTTTAGTATTCTGCTCAGGTATCGTCATTTTTGTGAACATGGAGGGTCGACCTAGGGGAGTTGGAAAACTCTGATTCCGAACCAATGGTGCACATGGGCTCCAGGATCCTGAAGGAACATACTGCGTGTGAACCGATCGTTGGTCACCGGGTAGCATGCGACTACATCTCTTTACGTTGCTCCACTACCTTGTAGGTTAGACCCAAATCTGATTTATTCATCAGTACAGCATAGTTCTACCCGTATCCTGCTTGCCAGACCGTACTGAAGGTCCTGAGCCCTATTTCGCGTGTTTTGATAGGTATCCATCACTGAACACGATATATGACTTCAAAGTTGTCCACCATTCTATAGCTTTCAGTGATTTCCCAACTGATGCAAGTTTGTGTTACGAAAATAAGTAAGATGGCATTATCGAACATTGGTAGTCGATGTTTGTTTTTAGTGTTGAATAAATGTTGTTGAATGTCTAAAGGGGTACAGCTTATCCTGTTATATTTAAGTATAAATCCTTATGTTAAGAAATTAATTGATTATTTTCGTTTTGCAGATTTCTGATTATTTTTTTCTCATTTAACTGTCACATGTTTTTATTTAAAACGAAAAAAACAAAAACTCAAAGCTTCGAGAAGAAGCTGATACAGAATTGGCGCATACAAGACAATCTATACGTGAATTGGAAGAGACTTTCAGTCGTCAAAAAGCTGACCTACACAATAAACTAATGTCAACTGAGTCAGAATTAGCTCGACTTAGACAAATAGCATCGAATGAATCTGTACGGAATACACCTCCTTCACGAATTGATCCAGAAAATATAATAACATTAGAATCACGTATTAGACAATTAACCGATAATCTTTTATCGAAACAAGATGCACTGGATTCGGTTTTGGCGCAAAATCATGCTTTAAAGGTGAGTTATAGGAATTAAGATTTCTTGATGTGGTTTAGGAGATTTGTAGTTCAGATGGGCAGTTTTAGTGAAATTGTATTCTCTGATCTGGGTGGTCTCCAGACTGTAGCGAATTGAGTAACAACACCAACCAACAGTCAAAATCAGGGGGCGACAGAAAAATTGTTAGCAGTAAGTGGAGAAATTCAAATAGCTCATTTAGTGGATGGTATTATGTCAAGCCCACATAGGCTACTCTAACTTCTGGACAGACTAATTTATTCATTCTCCTCAAGCCATATTTCGATCCCGTCACTTATTCGCTTATTATTATATGATTGTGTGTGTATGTATCGCTTACCCTATTCATCACATGTCTGTAACTTATTTTTGTCTGACTATAAATATTGAGTCACGCTTGATTACATCCAATTGGCTCACATGTCTTCTGCTGTTTGTTTCGTTTCCCCTGATTTTCTGTTCCGACCAACGTTTGTATGAAATATACATGTTCGAAATCCATTCTCGTGTTTGACTTATTCTAATCTCGTTAATGACTAACTCGATTTAAGTCGATCATTACACGCGAGGGTTGGCAGCATGTATATTTCGACATCAATCATCATTCGATGTAAATGGAGTCATATCAATCGGCACCACTAAACTCAGTCCTATCTTGATATTATGGTGATAATGTGTGGATAGACAATGAAAGCTTGATGACTGAACTACTCCGTTGATTGGGTTTAATTGTACTAAGAATAATCATGTTCAGTTTCGAATAATCAATGTAGTAGTCCACTTTCAACCAGGAATTTCAGGGTCAAACACCGCTTCATCTATCTTTCAGTTTGAGCACCTGGTTGATGATACTTTAGTGAACAAGAACACGAGTGGGGACAATCGAATGTATTTAGGCACAAAATTACAGAATATCTCAGTAAAATATGAGAACCATATAGTAAATAGTTAATTTGCAAATTATCAGTCCATTGTCTTAATCTTGACCGCTCCTTCTGCAAAGATCAGTCCATCGTCATTGATTATTATTGTTCATGCATTTTCATACCCATTGCGTTTCGTTTCCGTTCTTTCGTGATCGGTCTTCTCTGAAATAAATTCAATGCCCGACCATCTTTATATACTACTTATGTGGATATAACTAACACACACACACACACACACCACAATACTAATATAATCCAGTTATTAAGCACATGTTAGTGTACTTGACTTTCAGCCACACTGTTTTTTTAAAGAGTAGTTGAAGCTAACCATCTATCTAAACTGAATTAAGTGAAGTGAGTTTCGAACTTGAGATTTAAGTTATTGTTATCCGGAATGCTATAAGCACTGTTCTTCTGAGTTACTTGTTTCGTTAATTGGAGAGGTTTTAGATACACATTGTCAAGGAGTATTTTTATTCTAGTACATAAACAACCGTCCAGTTTTTAATTTTTAGAAATTATCTAAATTCAGATCGTGATAAAAAGCACCTAGAAGTTTTAATATTATCGACTAGTGACACTATCACCATAGAAATTAGTGTCAACTCAATTTGTGTATATTATTACCCATAGGTAATAAATGAGTTATATCACTATTTTATTATTATTTGTGAATTCCATACTCTCTCTCCTAATATCCATATTTAGTACATTTAATCCAATTAATTCTTCTTAAGCCATTTTTGAATAATGTCACCTTTCCTCCCCCTCCCAAACCCGTTTTCTTTTTATTATCTTGACCAATTCTTCAATCTTGTATTTTCTCCTATGGTTATTAGATTCGACTTGATCGTGTATTAAGTGATAATGAATCACTTATTTCTGCTTTGCCTAATAATACTGATACTCAATTGATTTTGGGATATGGTAGATCTTATCAATCATCTGTTGGAGTTTATGGATGTACGAAACTGAACCTACATGTAAGTTAATTTATTGTTGATAGATTGATATTTATTTCTTTTTTTAAAACTTAATTGTTAATTCTGATTGAACAATAGCTTTTCTGTTTATTTGTTTGGGTGTTAGAAAGAGAATAGTTTGTTTCATTAGGTCAAGATTTTTTCTTATGATTTTAATCACACTAATTTTTTTAAGGTCAACAATGATCCTATTCATTTGCACAAACTGAAATAAGCGTTGAGAGTTAGAAACCTAAAACTTAATAGCCAAAAGTTGAACGTTTTAATCACTAAACTGATTGAGTAAAATGTTCTAGACTTTCTACTTCTTTATGGATTTGTTGTGAATTTAAGCCCGGCTTTTGATCACGTGATTTATCCACCAGTCGAAATACGACTTATCCAATCTTAGCACTGTTCCAAATCAATGACATTCGACCGGTATGTGCAGCCTAGCGTCCTTATTGGTTTTTTACCCACCTAGCCCGTCCAGTCGAGTCTAGAACACCGATAACAGCTTCATTATGTGGGTAATTTATTTCAAGCATAATTGGTTCATATACCAACCAAACAGATCACAATGCATCATAAAATAGGAAATAACATTTGTACAAGATCAAGTCAAAATGTGGTTGTGAACGTGGGAGACAGTAATCAATGAAGTGAATATAATTTAGGAACAGTAAATCGTATGATAATAATCTATAGGTCGAAATGAAGCTTATATTAAGATGAATATATATATATAATCACTGAATAGTTATACAATAACAATATATATAGAATAATGTTCCACTAATGGGTCTCGGAAGTTACCCGTACTTTAATCTTCACTAGGATATAACAGGATTGCTTGTGAAAAATGATTAAGAACTGGTGTAAATTTATTTAAACCAAGTTATAAGTAATGAAGACAATTTTTTCGGATGTACATTTTCAGCAATAAAAGCTGAAAAGAAACTACTACCGAATAAAATCTCGTCTATTCAGCGGAGAACGTTACATATAATCCTAAAGAATCCATTGATTTCCCGACCGTTGCTGCTACCTTGACGTAGTGGTCGGGTTTGCCTATCGTGATGAACCAATCGAGCTATGCTGACTGGAACAATCGTTCCTCAAGGTCCTACCATGCCAGGCAGGTCGGTTGAAGAGCGGTGAGACTAAAAGCAGTAATCCCAAGGTCCGAAGGTGAAGTCGTACTGGTGACTGTACAGAGGTGTGACGGCAGTAAGGTGTTTCCTTCAGACAATCAGCATAACAGAGATGCTGTCTTCCCACAAGGAGGGGTGGGGTTAGTAAAGGTCGACCCTAAAAATGCATACCTCTCCTTATTCCACGGATTTCCGTCTCCGGCGGTAAGGTCCTTTGAAGAACAGAGCTAACACAAAAACTACCCACAAAAAGGTCGTGTGTGACCGACCTCAAGCAGTTGTCCCTTGGGCACTGCGGTCACGCTCTCAGGTCGTTAAGACCAACACTAATCCAACTTCTTTTTCAGGTCCCTCAAGAAATACCCTTCCACGGTGTGGGCAACCGGGAAGTGATATTAGCCCTCATACCCGTAACAGCACACGAGATCAAGTTGGTCACTTTCAAATCCTTCCTACACCTAATAACTGATCTGAAGTTAGTCTTTAGAACATTTTACACTTGTTTTATCATTGGTAATTGTAAGAATAAGACAAAATTTAAAGAAACATCTAAAACGGAGGTAGGTATGCTAAGTCATCCTTTAACCCATTAATTTTTCTCTAAGCGTCTTTTATCTCTCTTCATAAATGACAGTCAAGAAACTGTGAGTTGCTCAGCTTTATATTTTACTTGAGTGTTTTCAATATTGACTCGTAAACACATTGATTTTCCCATTGTCTCTATTATTATTATTATATTCCATTCATTACAATAAACTTTATTTATTAATGTTTAATAGACTCATTTTGATTATTTTATTTCATATAGGATACCCCAATTCCTAAACGATTAAGGCCATTAGCTTATCGAATAGATCATTTTGGTATAAAGATAGTTAATATATTTCGTCGATTTCCAGTTATTCGTTTAGCTACGATCATTTATTTAATAATTCTTCATTTATCAATAATTATTAAGTTTTTCATTCCAATGGATAACATGAATAAGAAAACTGTTACAATTGATGGCAGTGGTAGTAGTAGTAGTAGTAAATTGGCTATAGAAAATCCTCCTATTGAAGGTAATCAACTTCCTCTTGTTTTAGATAAACCATGAATTGGGAAAAAAACTGTCTTTTACTCTCTCACACACATACATACATTATAATGGTTTCTTTCTTTTTGTGTCTTCACCTTTTTTTCTCTTCCTGTGATGTAATTTGTTTATTTCTTCTTTTTTTTTTAACTCAGTGTGTCTAACTTTGTGTACTACTGAAATGAAAGATAAATAAGTAGTATATTTTGTGGTATGAAGTGTGTTTAGTTCTTTTATTCATTAAGAGATTAAATAATTATTCCCTTTTTTGAATAAAACTTTTAGAAAATCAGCGAATGAAATTTTCTTTTTAACAAAAGCATTTATTGAAGTTCCAAATTCGTATTTTTAGTTGTTTGACATGTCTATAGAAAGATAGAAGTGATTACATCATCCGAGTTATCAAATATCAAAAAACATTTGGCTAATGATCAGCGAGTTACCGAGGAATAATAGCTTAGAAATCCTTTATGGATCAGTAATATATGAGAGATTTTTGTCCATTTAACATATCTGAGGAAGGAATAGAAAGGAATACAGGTCATAATAGTCATTGAACTATAATCATTACAACTCGTTAAAGGATAATTATAACTGACTACGATTTAGAAAGTACAAAGTAATAATAAAAACAAGCACAAGACCAGAACATACTGGAGAATGAATTAGGACCAATAAAGGATGAGAGTTTGGATGTATTGCTTTGCACACAGAGTTCGGGCTTGTATTGGTGGATCGTCAACGTCTGAGTGTTGTGACGGGTGGTGTCCATAATCTTATACTGATACACGATGTACTACGCGCTATATATATATATATATCACTCTGATCCTTAGGAAATTGACCCATTTCTTAGCCAATGAAATACACTTGTTCTTTATGTCACTTCCTTTTGTCACCGATTGACCTTCTTATTAGGCTACTTCTGATTAGATTTCCATATCACTCAGCAGTGCTTAGGTTTTTGATTCGATCTCCTTTAGGTCCAATCCTTGTCACCCTATAGATTATTTTGAGGACGACTCCTTTGAAGTAAGATGCACTGAGTTGATCAAGTGCTACTGTCTTGAGTTAGTGATAGCTTCGCAATCTCCTTTTTAAAATATACTCCAAGTAATATTCTGAGATGCTTTTGTAAAGTGTTCTCTTTGTGAGGTCAATTTAACATGCCTCACAAGAACAAGTAAATTTATGGATCCACATCCATGTGACCCGGAGCTACACTTTATCTTTGATTAATCCGTGAATGATAGGTCATTATGAGAAGAAAATAATAAGCTTAGCTAAATAGAAAGTTTTCCTCGAGTATTTTGAAATCCGTTTACTCAAGATTTTGACAGACGTATCTCCCTTAAATTCGATATTTATAATAAGAGATTTTTTACGAGTTGTTGATGATCTTTCAGGATGAAGTCGTGGTGTCACGTTTCCGTTTGATGAATCTAGGTGAATAGGCATTTCGTATGACTATCTGTCGAAGTTGAAGAAGTTCATTATCTATTATGTCATGAGAAAAGTTTCACCTAATCCTCTGGGATGAATATTTATTTAAGTTTTTTTGTACTCAATAGGACCCAGTCATCGGAATTCGTATACTGAACATCTTAAATTGTTTTTTAAACGGATCTTTCTAAGGTACTACTTGGTTTTTTTTAAACGGGACATCGAGAAAATTAAATTCAGCATTTGCCACTGCTTCATCTGTGAATTTAACTGAGAGGTGACATTTATTGAATTGATCCAAGATTTCATTGAGGTTCATATTTTCTTCAGAAATGTTAAAAGTGTAATCCATATATCTGTTATGTAAATGAAGTCCAGTTGTTCGTATAAATATTATATATTTCGGATTAGCTATGACAAAGGAAGGGGTCCAGTGGTGAACCTGTTGCAACTCTGTCACTTTATCTAATTATATCATTATTAAATCTGAATTGTACATTGATGGTACGTCGTAGAACTAGTAATTTCCGGAAAGATTTCGGGATACTAATATCAAAGCTGTTGTTTTTATTCTAGCTTCCGTGGGTGGAACATTGAAAGAAAGAGTAAACAGTTCCAATAAATCGCTTTTCTACCATTTAAAATAAAATGGAGCTAAGTAAACTCACATAAAAAGCAGAACCGAACACAGGACTTCATTTTCTCGATGTCCTGTCGATAAAAAGACCAGGAAGCTCCGCACAAAGATCTATATATACGAAAACAATACGTTCTCCATCGAGGCAAAAAAACAAATAAGGACGGTGAAAGCCGGTAAAAGGATCATATGTAATTATACTACTATAATCAACTGAGTAGTGTCTCTAGATAAACTAAACACTTTGATGCAAAACGGAAAATACCCGTAAATGCTGGATAACTCACACTTGTTCATCACTCAAAACAAATAAACAAACTCATAGAAATATTTATTATAAACAATTCAGAAGGGACACAATTCCGCTTATCACCTCGCCCCTCAAAAGAAAAACGTACGAAAATATGCAGACATTGTATTTCCATATAAATTAAGACAACTTCAGAAATATGATACAATACAAGCGTTTATAGGAGAAAAAAAGCGTGCATTATACAGTTCCAATGGTGAATAATTATGTAAACCAATGCAAAACTAGGGAAACATACGTCATTATTCTTGCAGCTGAAAATTAAATGGTGGTAAGGAATCTAAAACCTTAGTGAAAATAATAGTCATTCTGACATTCTTCATTTTCTCCAACTGTTTTCAACAAATTAATAACGAATAAGATAATAACTTATTACAGTACGAGTCACATACAACACTGAAATCTAACTAATATTTTGACGAGTGATTACACAATTCAGCAAATTAATTACATTTGTCAATTATATCACTCTAATCTTCTGATGTTGCGAATTGTGATCAGACACACACTAAATAAAGTACATTTTGAAATTTAAAACCTACACATCACTGTACAATAAAAATAATCAATGAATTACATTCTTGATGACATAAGATGTTGATAAATCACCCCATCTAAAATTTCCGTCAATTAATCACTTGTCACCTCACAACAACATCATCGTGATATTCTGAATGTCCATTCAATTCACTATCTTATGTCGACGATTCCAAGAGTATTCCTCGTCAAATTTTGTAAAACACTGAAGACGAATGAAAATTGTGAATCCAATCATCATCAAATAGATACTTCTCAGAAATACATAGAAAATGATGATGAAATATCTGTCACATTTTGATTGAATAATAACTTATACAGTTGCTATATTTAGTATGTTACAGCAAGTCTCTACAAAAGCCATTATCACACAGAACTCTATAAATATACTCGATTACTAGTACATAATTAGTTGTAAAGTGAAATTCATGCATTTCACGATTTCCCCCCTTTTTTTCAAGTTGAAGTATACAAGAAGTCTGAGGTGATATGAAGTGGTAAGAAAGTCAAATAATAAATGTTCCATTAATGGTAGACATATCACTTTGATGATTTGATTACTTGATAACAATTCGACCAAAACTTCATTTTTCATAAAACGACGAAAAAGAATTCATCATTATCAACAACAGTAGCAACATCATTGAAATGAGAACACCTAATAATCGAATTTGATGTGTGAACTGCTCATTTATGACTAACTCAAACAATCAATTCACGATAGACATTATAACAAGCATTTGAATTAGAAATGATCTAAGCGCATATCACAACAAATACTTATATCCTTGATCTTAATTGAAACACACAGAATAAAACGATGATAGTTGAAATTATAATTACAGAGTCAATAATAAGAGACAAGAATCAGAGTAAAGAATTCTAGCTCATAAACTACCATTAGTTGTTATAGACTTTCGTTTTGAAAATATGCAAAGAAATCTATTCCAGTTATTTCATCTCGCATATCATTTCATAATTTGTATAGTTTATACTAGACACCTTTTACAAAAACACAGTCCCTTTTCTTCATATTATACATAACAAGGAATACAAAGTTTATCGAAAATATTGGTGCGTCATTGACATTCAAATTAATCAAAGTTATATGTCTGGAAAATGTTTTCTGGCACCCAATGTACGTCATTTCATTTTACATCTCATCGACAATCTAATACAATCAGATATTTACAATTATGCCAAAAAGACAACATTACATAGTTTGTATGGGTTGTAAATTGTAAATCAAAATGGAATGACTGATGCATAGCTTCATACATGTAGAGCACTCAATTTTATCCATATCAATCAAATTGAATTATGACATAACTCATTGAAACTTTTGTGATTGTATAACGCCATATTTGTGATGTTTTTTTTTGAATTTTTCTATAGTTTCATGTGTCAGGAAATTAGGCCAAACGTTTTAATGATTCGTTGACCATGTATATAACATTAGAATGTTTTTTTCATTTCACACGTAGTTGGTTACAACTGTAATGGGTTCCTTTACGTTGTGTATCTTAGGTACATGACTTGTTCACACGTAATGAGTTACAACTGTAATGGGTTCCTTTATGTTGTGTATCTTAGGTACATGACCTGTTCACACGTAATGAGTTACAACTGTAATGGGTTCCTTTATGTTGTGTATCTTAGGTACATGACCTGTTCACACGTAATGAGTTACAACTGTAATGGGTTCCTTTATGTTGTGTATCTTAGGTACATGACCTGTTCACACGTAATGAGTTACAACTGTAATGGGTTCCTTTATGTTGTGTATCTTAGGTACATGACCTGTTCACACGTAATGAGTTACAACTGTAATGGGTTCCTTT
>NC_031495.1:44811994-44881804 GCF_000237925.1 Schistosoma mansoni | reverse complement strand
TATAATGTCTATCGTGAATTGATTGTTTGAGTTAGTCATAAATGAGCAGTTCACACATCAAATTCGATTATTAGGTGTTCTCATTTCAATGATGTTGCTACTGTTGTTGATAATGATGAATTCTTTTTCGTCGTTTTATGAAAAATGAAGTTTTGGTCGAATTGTTATCAAGTAATCAAATCATCAAAGTGATATGTCTACCATTAATGGAACATTTATTATTTGACTTTCTTACCACTTCATATCACCTCAGACTTCTTGTATACTTCAACTTGAAAAAAAGGGGGGAAGTCGTGAAATGCATGAATTTCACTTTACAACTAATTATGTACTAGTAATCGAGTATATTTATAGAGTTCTGTGTGATAATGGCTTTTGTAGAGACTTGCTGTAACATACTAAATATAGCAACTGTATAAGTTATTATTCAATCAAAATGTGACAGATATTTCATCATCATTTTCTATGTATTTCTGAGAAGTATCTATTTGATGATGATTGGATTCACAATTTTCATTCGTCTTCAGTGTTTTACAAAATTTGACGAGGAATACTCTTGGAATCGTCGACATAAGATAGTGAATTGAATGGACATTCAGAATATCACGATGATGTTGTTGTGAGGTGACAAGTGATTAATTGACGGAAATTTTAGATGGGGTGATTTATCAACATCTTATGTCATCAAGAATGTAATTCATTGATTATTTTTATTGTACAGTGATGTGTAGGTTTTAAATTTCAAAATGTACTTTATTTAGTGTGTGTCTGATCACAATTCGCAACATCAGAAGATTAGAGTGATATAATTGACAAATGTAATTAATTTGCTGAATTGTGTAATCACTCGTCAAAATATTAGTTAGATTTCAGTGTTGTATGTGACTCGTACTGTAATAAGTTATTATCTTATTCGTTATTAATTTGTTGAAAACAGTTAGGGAAAATGAAGAATGTCAGAACGACGAGTGATCAGTCTATTGTCATAGCGTTTGTAATTTGCATATTTTGTTCTTTTATTACGTCCGCTTCTGGTTTATTTCATCCATGCTGCGTAGTATTCCTAAACATGGTCAATTTACTGAACTCTTCAGCAATAAATTGTGTCATCAATAGGTCTGGACTTGATCTAAGCTTACAGCTTATTATTCAGATTATTGATAAACACAGGTTTACTGTAGGTCATCATCAAAGTGATTCAAAGAAAGCAGTTTTTGGTGTGCTTTTTTAAAATTTCTGCAATCTTTGAATCCAATATTCCTTTTAATCGTCATTTTTTTGGTGGGGATGGATTTCAGTTACTCCTTGGGTAGTATTGAATATATTTTTCATTCTTTGATTGTCGTAGTTTTCTGGTTTTGCTCAGCATTGTTTTTATGGAACTTATTTGTTCTTCTGTAACAAAACATATCAACACTGAATATCATTCATTAATAGCTCATCTTACACATACATACATACATACACAATTCATCCAGTCTCCTTTAATTCACATCGTTGAACTTTTCACTTGATTCTCATTCACCTGACTCATATTATCCTGTTTACAAAAACTTCGACATCCAAATATGATTGGATTAAAAAGTAGTAGAGATTTTGATATGGTTGTTAAAGAAAAACACTATGTACATTTCTTTGATGATTTTGATTTTGATTATTTCCCTGAAGAAGTCCAGACAAGTTAGCTGGACGAAACGTTAGAATTATTTAAATTTCAATCACTGAGACTATTTCAAATATAATTTTTTCACATATAATGACTTCTCTATACTCGGCGCTCAATTATTGTCAAACTATTCGTTCTAGCCTTGACGAATATTCATATAAAACTACTTAGTGTTGGAAGTGTTTAGATGTAAGATTGTTCCGGCATACACACTAGTTATTAAGTTTGATTCCCAGTTAATGTGTGTGTTTCTACAATATTATTATCATAGGATTATTGTTATGATTAGGCTTATTGAATTGGTATTATTTATTTTACGATATCTTCATACTGTTTTACGTGACTAAATATTCCTTGATATCGATCACATACTGATTATTTGAAGATATACCTACTTTCACAGGGTCATTTAAATATCGCTGATGGTCGTCGTTATGTTATAGTTAGGCTGAATAATTATTATTCATATTATTATTATTATTATTATCGATTTGAAGCATAAGTTGAAAATGTAGAATACTGTTGTTCAATGGAGTAATTAAGTTCTACTATGAATTGATTAAAATCGACATTTTAGTAAGAACAGGAGAGATATAGTTTCCGAATTATTGAAATTATATGTAATTTAATAGTTGAGTTCATGAATCAATTGAAGGTAGACCACTATGGAAAACCTGGAAGTACTGAACGTCCGTTTCGTCCTAATATGGGACTCTTCATCAGTGTTCATCCATCTTTAGTTGTTGATATTTTCTAATTAACTGCTCACTGATGACTTAAAGATATTCCTCAAATCATAAATGTTGAAGTTCAGATTTATCAATAGCAAAACATTTATCACTAAAAGTATTAAATGATTGTCACACTGTAGCTCAAATCGAAGTTGTACTGCTGGACTCCAACCCGAAAGTTCTAATGCTTAAGTGTTTGTCAAGAGACCTGAAGGCCCTATTTTCGGTCGTCGGCAGAGTCATATATGTAGTGTCGTCCACTGTTAAAACGTAAGAGCTATTGAGTTGTCTCTGCGTTTTAATGGTGTCCAAACCATTATTGGTTCATAATTATCTAATAACCAATGTAATTTACATAAGTCTCCAACTAGATGTCTTTCATTATTTCTGTTGAGAACTATTCATCCTTTTATTGCCAATCTGGTCTTGTTAACTAACTTTGCCTACGTTTTTTTATGAAACTTTCTATAACTTTAACCTTTTTTATACGTTCACTTTGTTGAATCACGGCATCACATTAATCAGATCATTGCCCTTCACTCTATCAAATAACACAAAGATACAACATTACAACCGTAAATCACAAAATTCTATTGATCTACCACAAATTCTTCCATTCACAATAATCACATAGAAGAATAACATAACGCCGCCTCTACAATAATTTTATTAGTATGATTTATAAACCGTAAAATTATGTAGACTAATTTAATGATGACATCTTATTACAATTTCTGAAATTATAAATTGAACAAGCCTAAATAATAAGCGGTAAAGAAAACAAACAAACATCAACTCTGAGATGCAGGAATCCAGCCCTGAATGAGTCCGAACTCGGACGAATCGCGCGGCCTGAATTCCACTGCTAGTCACTATCCATCTCTGCTTACAACTGTCTGGTGTTTCTTGTATTGGCTGTGTTAACTATGATGAATACGTTCAAGATCTTGATCATGAAGCCATAGAATATAAGTTACCTGAATGATATATATAGATATGTCATCAAAAAAAAATATATATGATTATAAGTCAAATTTATTTACTCACCGTTTATTAAGCAAAAATGGATAATGGCTGGCAGTGGAATCCAGGACGCACGTTTCGTCCTATTTGGGACTCATCAGCTGGATGTATCTACATCTCAGAGTTGATATTCACTCTGGGACTTGAACTTAGTACCATTCGCTTCAAATGCCATCGTATTATTCACTTAGCTACTAAGTTCTGATAGCCATTCGCTTGTGGAAATTAGATAAAGTTTCAAGTAAACAATATCAAATGAATTCATCATTATGTAATAATTTTGAAAATTTCCATTTTTCACTAAATACTTCCTCCTATAATAATCAACATAATTATGTTGATATACTTTTTATTTTCATTATTTTTGTTACGTCCTTGAATCTGTCTACCCACTTTAGTGCCGAGTATGACTTGTCTAATGTAGATTAAGACCTTGATCCGATAGACTGACTGGCTTAACCTTGAGGCTAGTATGCGTGAGTTTGAAGTGGGGGTAGAGAGACGAAAACTACTATATCCCTGATTGACTGGCAAGCACGTGAGAGAGAAAGAGAGGAGACAAAGACAGCTGGAACACTAATCACTTTATTCCAACCCCGATCTAGCACTCGAATTCCCAATTCAGATTAGGGTGAAAAGTTACATGAATAACCTGACCACGACGTACAATAATTAGGAAAATACAATTATGTCTAAAACTGTGGGATTGTAGTAGAAAATAGAGTACAAAAGATTACGTCTAAATGACAATAGCTTTAGAACAGAAAATGCTATGGCAGTGAATTATACATCAAACGAAAGCTCATGATCTGTAGAATAGACTAGGGGCAAAAGTAAATGTTATCGTTTTACAAGCTTTGAATGAAATGAAATAACGTCCCGAAAAATAGCTTCCGTAATTTGTTAGGGCTTCTTGTTTCGCGGTTCACATCAATTTTACTTTGATATTGAATCATTATGAGTAAACTGTTGTAAATATTTATTCTTTTTTTCATTTTTTTTCTCGATAAGTCTTTTTTCAGAGGGGGTTTTGTGGAGAATTTAGTATTTTCACAGTTGAAATCATGAGTCAATTGAAGCTAGACCACCATCGAAAACCTGGAAGTACTGGACGGCCGTTTCGTCCTATAATGGGACTCCTCAGTGGCAGTACGCATCAACGATCCCGCACCGGCGAGATTCGAACCCAGAACCTACCAGTCTTGAGCCGAAGCCCTTAACCGATAGACCACTGAACTGGCCGGCATCCAATGGTGTTAATGTCTAACTTCAACCAATCCACGATTTTGAGCGTTCGTTCACCAATTGTCTTCAGTGAGTTGATATCTCTACAACAGACTTGGTTGAACTCCACTGGTCACTGCTTCCCACTAGAACTCAAGGAAATATCTTTTGAAGTCAGTCACTAGTGAGCATATGATTATAGATCAGAGGGGGTTTTGTGTAGAATTTAGTATTTTCACAGTTTCGTTTCGTAAATTAGATCAAACACATACACACACATACACACACACATACAGACACACACAACTGTATGTATCTTATATTCAGTTGTCATATGAATTAATAATTTGATTAAACACCATGACTTTTTTTGTTTGAATTACTTGTATACATGATTCGATGTGATGATGATGATGATTTAGTCCCCCGAAGAAAAAAATTAAAAATAAAGAAACATGCGATAAATGTCAGGTGCCAGTTTTTTTTTTATTGAATAAAATAAATTTTTATTCAAGAAATATGACACAGTTTTAGACCAATTTGGCTAGTTTCATTATGTCTTATATCTAGATTAGTTACTTAAATTGGAAATAATTTTAGTAACTAAGCGACTTCATCATTAATCTTCCTGATTTTTTTTTATTGTTCTGTTGTTTTTACGTTTAATAATCATTTTTATTCATCATTGATAATTGACATCATACATTATTCAGTGAGACAAAAGAACCGACTGAGTTTTACATTCAGTTGATTCGAGTCATTTAATTTTTTCTTAAAAAAATAGACTCATCTTTTTAAATTAAAAAAAAATGTATCATAGAAATGATGTGTAATTTGTTTATGAAGTAAATCTGATGATGATGATGATGATGATTTGGATGATGATGATTTGGATGATGATGATGATGATTTGGATGGTGATGATGATGATGATTTGGACGATGATGATGATTATGATGATTTTAAATTAAGGCGACAATCCATTCGGAATTCCCTTAGATTGTTTTGGTCTTTTTTATTTTACTATGTAATTTATTGAAATAAAATTTATTTGTTGTACGATTACCAAAGTGATCATTTCAGATCAACTGGATCATTTATTGAAATATTAAATCAAAAGAAGTGAATAATTGAGTATTAAGTATTTTGTATACATCTTGTCTTAATATTAGATAGTTGGATGCCATCGCTAGAATATTTTGAATATGAGTTTCATGTTAGTTGGCACTTATTAGTATGAAGTACCTAGGAGTTTTAAAGTTTATGTTATTTGTTAGATTCAAACTTTCATTAACTTAACTAAAATAATATCACTGAGCTATTTCAGTTGTGACTAACTTTCTGTAGAATAAAAATCTTCACAATTGTTGATTATTGAGCAGTGATCACAAAACTAGTTTCACATTGAAACCTGATCTGTAAAATTTGGTCAAAAATAAGAACTATTCAAATTTGATGTTGGTGATTACTCATTGATAAATTAATAATGATCTTTCCTTTAAGGAAAGAGTTTCTAATGACTGTTTAACAATGGGATGGAAACATAAACTAGAAGAACAATTAAATACATATGTCATCGGTTTTGGAGCAGTAACATGAAGAATATAAATTTTCAGGTTTTCATTCAATTCTATAGTCTACTGTAGCTTGAATGATGTGACAATATTTTGTATTATATTACATGTATGTTCTTTGAAAATCATGGAACATTCTGGAATTCAACGAAATCTATATTTCAATGAAGACTTCCACCAATTTCACTCAATACCACTATCAATCAAATTAATTTTAAACTAATTTTATTATAGTAAGCAGAGATGGATAGTGGCTAGCAGTGGAATACAAGATAAAGCGCGTTTCGTCCTATTCGGGACTCGTCAGCTGGATGTACCTGCATCTCAGAGTTGATGTTCAATACTGAATGAATTTAATTGGATTATAATTTAATTCTTATAGGATCGAAACGTTTACACAATGTTATGAATTTTCGTAAATACCAATATCATGTTATAATACATGAAAGTTATCTGACTAGTATTCATTTCATTCAAGTACCAAATAAAGTGACGTTAAATCTAGTTTGTTGGTTAATAATGTAGTATTGATATCATCTTTATCTAAAGTAGTATCTTGATGGGGGTATATTTATCGATTAAATTATGATATCAGTTACAAACATTGTTTGTTTAAATCAGTCAATCTAAAGTAGAAAATAACATTCACAATAACATGTACTTTATAAAACATCTTTCTTACATGGAAGTTATTGAACAATGGGCATAGTAAGTTTTTTTTATAAGAGCTATAATCGATTCTACACCAGTCTAACATTTTAATTATTTGTTTTGTATACTTCATTCAAGCGGATTAAAACATTTTTTACGTTCTAAACTTGTACCAATAGGTGATTTACATAAGGAATCTGATCTAATAAAGTTTTTCAGTTGAACGCCACCTTATTTATTGCCTACTGACCAACTTCCTAAATGATTCCTTAAGCTTTAGTGATAATCTGTAGTTACTAGGATATCGGAGAATTGAATAGTTAATCACTGGTTCATAGGTTCCAAGTTTATTCTTTTTCTCATAAGGTTTGAAAATCATGAATTTGATTTCTGTTGTGGTAGTGAGTGGACACTAATGAAACCTCCAGTATTGTGAAGTAACAATGATTCAATTTTCTCAGATTTTCAATGGTTTTCTAGGTAAACCCAACGATTGATTTATACTCCATTTGTTCCGGGTGTGGTCCCATAGGAAAACCACCTGCTTCAGTTTAGGTACCTGAGCAGTATCACAGCCCTCACACAAATCAAATGAGATTTATGCTGTGCATATGTATCTGATGCTTCTTTGTACCAATATTTATGTGTTCAAATAAATAAATAAAATAATCTTATCACCAACTAGTGTATTAACTAGAAAAGAAAAAAGAACGTGATTACGTATACTTGAACACGTTGAAGTTGTTTTTCTTTTATTAATTAAATATTTGAATGATACAATCATTTTTTTAATATTCAAAACATTTAAACATAACTGGTAGGTCCTGGGTTCGAATCTCGTGAGTGCGGGATCGTGGATGCGCACTGCTGAGGAGTCCCATAATAGGACGAAACGGTCATCCAGTGCTTCCAGGTTTTCGATGGTGGTCTAGTTTCAATTGACTCATGATTTCAACAGTGAAAATACTAAATTCTCCACAAAACCCCCTCTGATCCATAACAGTTTTGTTGATATCTTTATGATAAATGTGATCGGTCATTTATTGATTATAGCGACAAGTTCTAAACTCTTATAAAACGCCGATTTATCTAGATTGATAAGAAAGAAAGGAAGAAAGAAACAAAGATGTGATTAATTGTTATCAGACTTATACTTTTATAATGAATTGATGTCAGTAACGAAACATATTCACAATCGTAAGAAAAATGAAAAAAATAAATGGGCACCCAAACCCGAGTTACGTAGTGTCATATTGTAAGATATTAAACAGAATTATTATTTATTTATTTATTTAAACACATAAATATTGGTACAAAGAGGCACCAGATACATATGCACAGCACAAATCTCATTTGATTTGTGTGAGGGCTGTGATACTGCCCAGGTGCCCAAACTGAAACAGGTGGTTTTCTTAGGGGACCACACCCCGAGCCTTCGACCTGAAGGTCTAGTCCACAAGACAGTGGAGCATCGTGAGGAGATGCAGTCCCATAATAGCCGGTGACCAACAATTGGTTCATACGCCATTTGTTCCTTCAGGATATTGGAGCCCATGTGCACCATTGGTTTGGAATCAGGGTTTTCCAACTCCCTTAGGTGGACTCGCCGTGTTCACCAACCCGGTTAAAGCTCCTGCCGGACATTCGCTTTTCGTCCTCTGAATTTCGTAAACAACAGTAATGCCACGAGAAGGCAGTGAGTAGGACTTCCCTGGCAGAGGCTATATATTAGCGTGGCCATGTGAGAGTATTTCGAGAGGGATAGCGGAATCTTCCCACTCTCGGCCGTACCAGGGCATTTGGGGGCTGTAAACGATTAGACAACACATTTAATATTACTGTAATATTTAAATTTACAGGGAATACAATGAATTTCTCTCATACAAATAACCCATTTATGATAGAAAACTTATCCATGATCTTTTTTTCTCCTCAGGAAATCTAATTCCCTAGAATTAGATTTTCTTATTCATTCCCAACAGATAAAGTACTTGTACACTGAATACGACTAATCTTTTACAAAAAGATATAGTCTCAAATGTTATTATTGATTAATTGATTAATTAATTAATCAGCTGAGTGTCTGTGAATTCACTTTCTCATGACTCATATTTTCACCAGGATGGATATGATTGGCTTAAAATATTAACCAATCAAAATACAGAATTGAAGAATAATGTTTTCAAAATGTTTCAATAAAGTATTAAATAATTTCTGAATAAGTCAGTTATGTATCATTTTTATAACTACGTACCAAATAAGATCACTTCAAATTTGTTTAACTGTTTTAAAATATTTTCATAGTTGAAATCATGAGTCAATTGAAGCTAGACCACCATCGAAAACCTGAAAGCACTGGACGGTGGTCTAGCTTCAATTGGCTCATGATTTCAACTATAAAAATATTGAAATATCCACAAAACCTCTTCTGATCTATAATCATATGCTCACTAGTGACTGACTTCAAGAGATATTTCCTTGAGTTCTAGTGGAAAGCAGTGACCAGTGGAGTTCAACCAAGTCTGTTGTAGAGATATCAACTCACTGAAGACAATGGTGAAATGGTTGCTCAACTTCGTGGATTGGTTGAAGTTAGACATTAACACCATTGGATGCCGGCCAGTTCAGTGGTCTATCGGTTAAGGGCTCTGGCTCGAAACTGGTAGGTTCTGGGTTCGAATCTCACGGGTGCGGGATCGTTGATGCGCACTGCCACTGAGGAGTCCCATAATAGGACGAAACGGTCATCCAGTGCTTCCAGGTTTTCGATGGTGGTCTAGCTTCAATTGACTCATGATTTCAATCATAAAAATATTGAAATATCCACAAAACCCCTTCTGTTTTAAAATAGATTAATATTCTTTCTAAATCACAGATATAAGATAGTTATTTCGCATAGCTCTGGAGTAAATTAATTAAATATACTCACTAAAGATTAATCTTTTTAATGAAAGTTTCTCAAAGAAAGTTCTGTACACTAAAATCATACTCCATCTAGTTACCCTAAAAATGTTGACCTCTTCAAGACAGTATATACCCAAAACTGTACAATAGATTACAAAATTTTCTTAAAAATCAACTTGTTTGGAGGTATTTTCTCTGAGAACGAGATTTGAAAAGTCAATCACTAAGTAGTTCACCATTTTATTAAATCATTTGATCATTATTAGGAGAATATACAAATACAACTTCAATGTTATTTCGATATTACGTGAGAAGTTAACATTGTGAATCGATAAATTTATTAATCATTTAAGGTATTGTATTTTTTAACAATTGAAATCTCGCCTCAGTTTTAATTTTTATTGAGAAACTGCTTGTTGTATCCCGTGGAGAATTATGAATGGTAACTCTGAGGACTGTTTATGAACCAATATGATGCGTATATTTCCTATTGTATAATTGTTAAGTAACTAAACTAATCGTATTCGTGTTCTTCTGATTATTAGCTTTATTTTGACCCATAAACTATTATTATACGATTTACCATCCTTGAGTTATCCCTAGTCCATAAATTACTGTTCCCCCTATTCACAGTCACATTTGGCTAAATCTTGTACAAATGTTGTTTCTAAATTTATGGTACGATGTGGTCAGTTTGTTTGGTATATAAACCCAGTATGTTTGAGAATAATGATTCATATTGCAGAGGCTGTTCTGGTGTTCTGGGCTTAACTGGCTGGGCTAGGCAGAAAGCAGGAGTGATAAGTACTCAAGACTGCTTATACGGCTTTGGTATATTATTGATCCGATCGATAAATCACTACTCTTCAATTGGCGGTCTTAATACTGATATATAAAAGAGGGCACGTACTCAATCGATATAACACTGCTTTTAAACAGTAATTGAATCATTGTATTTATACGAAAACTTGTACTACGAGCTCACATGTTGATGATTTTAGAATTGATTATTAAAGATTATATTTTTTAGTTATCAAATGATTGAACCTAATTATTTCCTTCCTTAGTAAACTTACTGGATTATGTAATAGCATCTTAATGTCTATTCCATGTAATCAAATCATTATATAGTACATGGTACACACTAGTTGCATTTACTTCAATACTAGTCATCTATTGTACAGACATACTTTTTAAAAGAGTTTCGAACTTATCACAAAGAAAATTACGATTCGATTCATATTGCGGCATTGTGATGGTTAATATAATTTTCTTATTGTATGTCCTCAAGAAAAACAAACGGTGAATTCTTCAGGATTTATACAGTGAACATATGTGTAAGACGATGGAAAAAAGATATCATAATATTAGCAAACTTTTTGTCAATTGATGTTCCAGGATGAGGTTGAATAATACCTAAAAAATGATTAAAAACATTTTAAAAATTTATTTTGGAGACTGTCTTGTAAAATGGATAGTAAACTGGGATTCATTGCAACATTTTATATTGATGCTGGAAATATGTCATTATAATCAAACGCGTTCTATTAGTAAGACAATTCACAAGGCAAGCCCTCACTTGGGATCCCCAAGGTCAAAGGAGAAGAGGAAGACCAAAGAATACATTACACCGAGAAATGTAGACAGATATGAGGAGAATAAACAACAAATTAATAGAACTAGAAAGGAACGCTCAGGACAGAATGGGTTGGAAAACGCTGGTCGAAAGCTTATGATCTTTTGGGGGTTACAGGCGTAAAGTTGACATTAATCGGTCAATTACTAAAAGCCATAAACCTACAGATAGAATAACCATTCTAGTTTCAGTATCCAATAATCAATACTATTTCTGACTCCTAGGAGATACACATAAGATGTTCAATGAATATATCACCAATTACTGTTATTTCACAATGAGATTACTTCCAAATGATAGAAATTTATCAACATCATCATCTCAGAAACATAAGATTATTGTTGAATATTATAATTTTTTTAAAATATAAAATGAAATTATTTGTAAAGGTTTACATTTACGTGTACATTGAATAAGTTAGTATCCATTTGAATTTAGTCGCTTAATGGATAATCAAAATTAATATTATGAAATGATAGGTACTGGGGATTCGAGTCTTCATTTTTAATATCAACACTAGAATGTATATACATCCATCTAATGAGTAATGAATTGAAAGAAGTATATATCCTGTGAATTTCACTGTTATTGATGGAACCTTTTGAAGAATGAATGATTGCTAACAGCTATTGTTCAATTACAGTCATAGATATATGTGACTTGAAATACGATCATACAATATGAACATTTTTTGATTCTTATTTCATATATTCAGTGTATATATGTGATTGATCTCCAAATTATTCATTTACATAGAAACAATGAACAAACTGGTTATTATCTTCCACCACCACCACCACAACAACAACAACAAAAGAAAAAAATTATTCTTAGAATATGATTTGCTGATTCCTATTTGATTCACTTCATCTAATTGACCAATCAATCAGATTTCAAAATTACAAAAATAGAAAAAAAGAAAAAGACATAGCAACCAAAAAAAATAATCACAATTTTTCATTATGAAACTATGGATGATTCATTTTAGAATTATTTAAAAAAAAAAGGAAATTTCATTAGACTATCAATATGATGATACTACATTCAATCAGTATATAAATGAGATGAAAACAATAAATTGACAAAAAACATTTTATAATCAGTAGACTTAATCAGTAGTATATTACTGATATATCATTCTCAAATTTGTTTTAATCAACCTCGTTTCTCTTTTATTTTTCTTCTTTATTTTAACGGTGGGATATTCAAACAGTGAATCAAGTTGTATTTTTTTTCTTTTCTTCAATTTTCAATGAATGTTTTACAACCATTAATGAATGAAAAAGAAATTCAAACAGATGATGAAAATATACATAATCAATTAGTTAATTTAATTAATTCAATGTTATTTAATCAACGTTGGTTGAATAAGAATAGAAAAGGTAATTATTTTCATTGAATAAATGTTTTCTATTTCATGTCATTGAATATAACTGTATCAATCCATTTGATATTGTTTACTTGAATCTTTCCATTGATGTTTAGGACTGTGATGATCAGTGATTTATTAACATATGTCCATACTGTGTATATGAAGAAGGAGATTGATTATGAATCCCGACCGTTGATGCTACCTTGACGTGATGGTAAATCAGTTGATGAGGTCATGAATGTTCATCGACTGAGATGGTTGGGCCACGTGTTACGTATTCCTGAACATCAATTACCACGACGCGCTATGCTGACTAGTGTAAGGGATGGTTGGAAAAGAGTTAGGGGCGGCAAAACCAAAACATGGCATCAGTGCTTGAAGTTAATAACTGCTTGTCTGAGCCATGTTGGCAGATGCAGACTACCTGGTTGGGGTCCGCGTGACTATCGTAACCAATGGTTGGAGACTCTAGGTGACATGGCTCAGAATCAATCACAATGGCGTAGGTGTATACACTCTTTATCTTCCCTTAAACCTTGAGATCGAAATTGCTTCATAACGTTCTTCCTTTCTATACTATATCCTTATATACAATCTTTCTTTTATATACTATCACCACTAAATTAACTACTTGTATGAATTAGGTGTTCATCTTGTTTTGCTAACGGGGTATGACAACTTGGACCGATGCATATACGTGCCTGGTCCTACGTTGTAGTTGACTGACTGACTGTGTATATTGCCTTCAGTCACAAGTATTATCAGCAAAGATGGATATTGGCTAGCCATGGAATCCAAAATGCACTTTACATCGTATCTTGGGACTCGTCAGCTGGATGTACCTTCATTTCAAAGTTCGTGTTCACTCCGGGACTCGAACACATTATCGTTCACTTACATACGTCATCACGTTGTCCACTTAGCTACTGAGTCCTGAGTCCACTGGACAACCATGTGGCTATAAGGCGATAGCGTTTGAAGCGAACGGTACTGGATTCGAGTCTCAGTGTGAACATCAACCCTGAGATGAAGGTACATCCAGCTGACGAGTCCCAATATAGGATGAAACGCGCGTCAGACTGGATTCGGATTCTAGTGATTACCCATTTTTGCATATAATGACTATTCAATGTTTTTTCTCTATAAATAATACTCATTTGAACTCATTAGCTAAACAATTACATAGATTATGTAATCGTTATGAAATGAACAAGCGTACAATCATTACATGTTGTTTTTAAAATTATTGTTTCCCACTAAACGATGATCAGTTTCGTTGTAATAAACTAATTCACATTAGACATTTGAATGAATGTTATATATGTTTCTCAAAAAAACTTCTGTGCAGTATTTAACTACGGTTTTTAGTTCATAGTAGCAAAGGTTAAAATATACTTAAATACTAAGTAGATTTACCATTAATCATTCAATCACTTAATAAGATACAATTCAATAGAGAGTGTGTGTGTGTGAGAGAGAGTGAAAGAACAGAGAACACGTTTATGGAATATTTTGAACTGACAGCTCATTCAAACTGTTTTATATGCATATGCACAAATATTTTGTCCGAAACACCAACTTTTGAAGTCAACAAACTCGAGACTAATTAAGTCAATTATTTTTAACGATAGCAGTAAATGGGGAAAAGTGTAACTCTAGAGTTCTAACATAATAATTGCTAAGTATCAGTGTGGTGTGGTCTACTTATATCCATATAAGTAGTATATGGTGATGGTCAGACATAGAATGTATTTTGGCAGAAGACCGATAAGGAAAGAACCGAAACGAAGCGCAATCGGTAGGAAAATGCACAAACAATGGAATTAGAGAAGAAACAGTGAAGATCGAGACTATTGGTTGTTAATTTGCAAATTAACTGTTCATTGTATGGTTATCAGAATCAACTGAGATAGTCTGTAATCTTTGCTTAAATACATTCGATTGTCCCAGGATTAACATGACAACTAAAATTTTAATTTACTTTACTTTTTTTTCAGTTTTGTAACTGTTCATAACACTAACAGACTTCAACATTACTTTAAAAGATTTTATCTGTATACTTAAAAAATTAATCACTAATTAACAGTATGTCATAGCAACTACTAAATTCAATTTAAACATCCTAGTTTATTAAATTTGTTTTTTTTTTTAAGAAAATTCCTTCAATTGAACATCATTTACTAATCATTTGTTTTAAATGTTTTCTTTTGAAGAAAAGAAACATTTTACGTCACATGAAATGTACCGCAAAAATGTTCAATATTTCAATTTAAAGTAATATAGATCATAAGATGGAGTCATCCAGAAAGAAAAAAATTGTTTAAATGCTAATTGTATATAAAATAACGTTTACTGATAAAATAATTGCTAAGGTAAAAGTGGACAGCCAGTTAATCCTAGTTCGATAACCTATAGAAGTACATTCTTTAATACTCCGTAAACATATGTAATTGAATTTATAATTTTTATATTTGAAAAATGTTTAGTACATTTAAACCCCCCTAAAAAAATTGATCTAATGATTCACTCTTCCAACGGTTTTCAGTAAGGCACAGTGCTAAAACGGTAACTAGATGAACTGTGAACTATCTCGAGTACATGAGTTATTGAATTATACATTTTTTAACAGTAATAAAGTGTTAAACTATTATAGATTCTTGGATCTGACACTAAACCACAGGTTTTTCAGATAAAGATTTATAATATTGTGATGAGGTTGTCTAGACTGGAATGAGAAGAATGGCATTCAAAATCTTACTCTCAATGAATGGAAAATGATTATAATCAGAAAAGGATTTCTGGAGATTTCAATATTTTTCAAAGTTGAAATCATAAGTCAATTGAAGCTAGACCACCATCGAAAACCTGGAAGCACTTAACGGCCGTTTCGTCCTATTATGGAGTTCAACCACGTCTGTTGTGAGATAACAAGTCACTGAAGGCAATTGGTGAATGGTCGCTCATAATTCGTCGATCGGTTGAAGTTAGACATTAACACTCAGTGGTCTATCAGTTAAGGGCTTTGGCTCGAGACTGGGAGGTCCTGGGTTCGAATCTTGCGAGTCGGGATCGTGGATGCACACTGCTGAGGAGTCCCATAATGAGACGAAACGGCTGTTCAGTGCTTCCAGGTTTTCGATGGTGGTCTAGCTTCAATTGACTCACGCTTTAAACTTTGGAAAATGATTACTTTAATTACTAAAACACTGTCCTACTTTATAAATAGTATTTATTTTCTAATGTGTCTTTTTATGATATTTCTGTTTGTTTTTTTTTTGGAGTTCAAGTGAACACTTTACGTAATCTATTGAAAAATTGCTGCTATATATCAATGTTCAACAGACTATTATTGACAATGATAGAAAGACCAAGAACATTATTATTACAATCGTTTACCTTATTATCATCATCTTCATCAGCTTTATATCATCATCATCATCATCATCATCATCTATATCAAATGATCTATTTATTATTGGAGCTGGTCAAATGAGAACTGGTACAACTAGTTTAAAATTTGCTCTACAATTATTATATAATCAATCATGTTATCATATGTATGATATAATCTATCATTATCAAGAATCTCATATTCAAAAATGGATAAATCTATTTAATATGAATAAGAAATTTATTAATATTGAAAAAATTCATTGGAATGATATTTTTAATGAGTGCAGATTTGCTGTTGATTATCCAACATGTGTATTTTATAAAGAATTAATGAAGATTTATCCAAATGCCAAGGTAATTATACTCAATTTACCCTTTTATGATCTGAAGATCTTTAATTTTATACCTAATGTGGTTGTTGATGTGCAGTAGTATCCTAAAATCCCATACTATGGTGAAACAGTTGTTCTATGCTTCTTGGCTTTTAATAATAGTCTAACTTAAGTCAATATGTAATATAAACTGAGAAATTCAACAGTCTCCCCAAATCTATTACATTAATACTTACTTACTTACTTACGCCTGTTACCCCTTGTCGAGGAGCATAGGCTGCTCACCAGCATTCTCCATCCAACTCTGTCTTGAGCCTTCCTTTCCAGTTCTTTCCAGTTGCTATTGATCCTTTTCATATCTGCTTCTATTTCCCGGCGTAGTGTGTTCTTTGGCCTTCCTCTTTTCCACTTTCCTTTCGGATTCCAAGTTACGGGATTGAGTCGTGATGTATATTGGTGATTTCCTTAATGTATGTCCGATCCACTTCCAACGTCTTTTCCTAATTTTCTCTTCAGCTGGAAGCTGGTTTGTCCTCTCCCATAAAACGCTGTAAGTAAGTTATTATTATTATTTAAATACATAGACATTGGTACAAGGAGGCACCAAATAGATATGCGTAACGTAAATCATTCGATTTACGTGAGGGCTGGAATAGTTTCCAGGTGCCCAGACCGAAGCAGGTGGTTTTTTAGAGATCCGCTCCCCCAGCCTTTGACCTTAAGGTCTAATCCACAAGGTAGTGGAGCAATGTAAGGAGATGCAGTCCGATGGTAGGCGGTAAACAACAACAGGTTCATATGCCGTTTGTTTCTTTAGAATCCTGGAGTCCATATGCACCACTGGTTTGGAAAGAGGGTTTTCTAACTCACCTAGGCGGATCATCCATATTCACTAATCTGATGAAAGCGCTGGACATTCTGTTTTCGTCCTTTGAATTTCGTAAACAACAATAATGCCGCGAGAAGGCAGTGAGTAGGGCTTCCTTGACAGTGGTTGTATGTACGTGGACATTTGAGAGCATTTAGAGAGGGAGATCTGACTCTTATCACTTTTGCCCATGCCAAGACGAACAAATTATTAACTTTCCAAATGTCTGAATCAATCATTGAGTGAACTACATTTAGTTCATGATGCAACTAGACATGTTTGATAAAGTGCCTAAATACTAAAAGCCACTTTACACATGATTATGTTTCTAATAAACTGAGTTCAATTAGATTCATTCAGTATTGTTTGTTTGATTCTAAATTTGTATTACAATTTCAGTAGACTAAACTAAAATAAGTGGCTATCAGGACTCAGTGGCCGAGTAGATAATGCGATGGCGTTTGAAGCGAGGGTACTGGGTTCGAGTCCCAGAGTGAACATCAACTTTGAGATGCAGGTACATCCAGCTAACGAGTCCCAAATAGGATGAAACGTGCGTCCTGGATTCCACTGCTAGCCACTATCCATCTCTGCCTACCATGAGTTCAATTAGGTTGAAAATGAAACAGTTATCATTGGGATACATGATCAAATTAATTGTATTTAACAAATGTGCATAAATAAACTCCAGTGATCTGTTTAAATGTTTAATACTCATTGTAAGATATGAAAATCTTCTATTCAATCAACTACATTATTATAGATTGTTCACTAAATGAAAAATTCAACTGATATTAATTCAATTATATAAACCATTCTGTTTGCCAAATACTTTTAATGGAAAACAAAATTTATCACCTACTATATTGATTATTTGACCTTAATGAATAACAAGAACAGTTTGTTTAGTGGTGATGTATTGATTTAATATGACTAAAAAGCAAGTGGCTATCAGGACTCAGTGGCCAAGTGGATAACGCGATGGCATTTGAGGCGAGAGTACTGGGTTCGAGTCCCAGAGTGAACATCAACTTTGAGATGCGGGTATATCCAGTTGACGAGTCCCAAATAGGATGAAACGCGCGTCAAACTGGATTCCACTGCTAGCCACTATCCATCTCTGCTTACTAAAAATTATTGTTTATTTATTATTCTATCCAAATTTTACAAAATTTGAGATTAATAGAGATCAAGTTGTAACCCCCATACTTATGAATATCTGTTAAGAATCCTCCGGTTTTTGTTCGTTTAATTGGTCAATCATCCTGCATTATTTATTAATTTTGTTCAGTAGTTAGACAGATAGATTGTTATTTATAACAATAATTGTAAGCCATCCCTTATTGTGTTCAATCAGAAAGATATCTGTATATTGAAGGAATGTTTTGCTGATTTTTTTTGTAGGTAATTTTAACAGTTCGTGATGCCGATTCATGGGTTTCAAGTTGTCGAGCAACAACTGCTTCCGATATGGTTATGACTAAACATACCACATTTACTGAGAATATTATTTACCGATTACGTGGACTTAAAAGTTTACCAATATTACATGATAACATGTACACTAAGGCGTTTGGTCCAAATTATGATCAAATGACAGATGATGAATTAAGAGATGCCTTTATTAAATGGAACCAAGAGATTATTGATTATGTTCCAAAAGATCGTTTATTAATATTTGATCCCAAAGATGGATGGACCCCGCTATGTGAATTTTTAAATATCCCTATTCCTGAAAATGTTCCCTTTCCTCATCTAAATAAACGAGTAGATTTAAGAAATAGATTACTAAAATATCGATTTTTAGCACAATTTTTAAATTTTTCATTAATGATTTCATTTTTATGGTTTGTTCATTATATCATTACATCTTAATCTATGGGCTACAGAGTGAAAACAATCTGTCTACTTATTTTTAATTAAGTAGCTTCGTAAAACGTAGTCATTTTTAAATTTACATATGTGAAAGTCGTAATTCAATTTACTTATTATTTTGTAAACAAACTCAAT
The DNA here is from genome assembly GCF_000237925.1 of Schistosoma mansoni. Taxonomy (NCBI): domain Eukaryota; kingdom Metazoa; phylum Platyhelminthes; class Trematoda; order Strigeidida; family Schistosomatidae; genus Schistosoma; species Schistosoma mansoni. The sequence continues at coordinate 44,862,420 of NC_031495.1, read as the reverse complement.
GTTCATCCAGTAAAAGACCTCTTTAACACTTTCACTAATAAATATATCTAACTTTTTATGTATTAACATTTAGAAGTTGTTTAACTAAACATCTCCACTATTGTCCCAAGGACCAAACGCACATCTGTTACTGACCATGGAAACAGTTGAGAGTGATATTTTTTTTAGTTCTGGTAACGGTTCTTGACTAGTGAAGTTTAGATATTTTAAAAATGCAGTCACCATTGTTGAACCATTTTTGTGCCATATTACAAATAAGTTGAGTTTAGAAATGTGTACAACTGAATATGAAACACTTTATCTTGCGGTAAAGCCCTTTACTTGAGACCTGAAAGTCCTGGACTCAATTTCTAGTTAGAATGTGGGAAACCCTGTTGATTACTTCCAACCACCATCTTAGTATAAACCGTACAGAGTAGTACAGTGGGATTAGGTGAGCTGATATAATAGATTACCTGTAAAATTGAAAAGTCATTTGGAAATTGATACGAAAATGTCATTTTTGTAAGACTGGGTAACCGTTATGAGTGTTTATTGGAGTTAAAGCTGCTCCATTATTTCATTTTGTAAGCTAAAAAATTATAATCATTCTTGAAATCATTTATTTAATGTTGAGCAACGGGATTAATCGACGAGCTATTTGTGATATCTTGATTTGCAGACGTCACTTGTACAGTTTTCTGTCCGTAATCATACTGTTTATTCAATTTATGCTGATATAATAATCGTTAATCTCTAGTCAAATTACATGTACAAGACAAAAAGAAAATCTCCGTTATATCGTCAAACAAGAATTCACTTTGACCATTGACTAATAACAGCTGAATGCCTTTAGGAATATTTGAGGGACTGGAACAATTTTCATACAACCTCACCCTAAACATAAACACATAAGGACAAATAAATTTGAGGTTTCGATACATGGAAGATACAAATGTATCTAGTGTCATTTAGCTTCAGATAGTCTCCAGTTGTTATCAGATCTGACTTCAGATTTGATAGTCTTTAAGAAAACTCTTATTTAAAACATTTTTCATAGTCTATAATCTTTCAGTTAATGGACTTCGAATTCGGTCTCAGCAAATCTGAGAATAAGAAATATTTTGGATACAGCAGTTGCATTCTGAGAAAATCACTATAATATGAGCTTCAAATTAAAGTTGATTAATTAGTGGATTAATTAGTGAATTTAAATTTTCAATCCTATAGTGTTAGCTATTTTCAGTAATTAATTCTGTGTGAGTTTATGACATGATCAAATCGAAAGAGACTTCAACAATTGTTCAAATTATGAGCATAGATGAATAGAGGCTAGCAGTGGAATCCAGGACAAGGCGCGTTTCGTCCCATTTCGGACTCGTCGGCTGGATGTACCTGCATCTCAGATTTGATGTTCACTTTGAGACTCGAACGCAGTACCGTTCAACTCAAACGTCTTCGTGTTGTCCACTTAGCTACTAAGTCCTGATAGCCACTTGATTGTGCAATAGGGTGAAGTTTAAAATCACTTGGTATTGTTTGGTTGAATCTTCCTATTGATGTTTAGGACTGCAATTGGTTAGTCTCCTATTGGCGTATGTACATCCTGTGCGTATTGCCTCGATAAGGCCTTAATTCACAAGCATTATAAGCAAAGATGGTTCACATTATGTATTGAATTATATTTCATGATAAATTAAACCGAGATTATATAAACTTAGCAATGAAATAAGAAAATCTAGAATCGCAACAGCCGATTATGACATTATATATATAATCCCTCTTTGTTCAATCAAATGATTAATTTTGTTAGCACATCCAACTGAAGAGTCTCAAAGAAGACGAAACTTACATCCTGAATTCGACTGCTAGCCATCATTCAACTCTATTTATAATACTTATGATTTAATAGCAACACTCAGGCAATGCTCACAGAATGCACATACATCTAAATAGATTGATCGATTCCGGTCCCAAACATCAATGGAAAGATCTATACTACCGAACAAATAAAGTATTGGTTATTATTTTTTAAAGTGATAGAAAAATAAATGTCTTTCGGTTTTTACCTTCTCTCCAAACTCTGAACGTAAATAATTTATCCAGCACTGACTATGTGAACTGTCAATCCTATTTGATGGGCGTAAGTTGATCAGTTTCATAATATTGTTTCCTGAAGGGTCGCTTTAAGTACTCAATTATATGTACAACGCCAAAAGCTACTACAAAAACCCACGAATGAAGAAACCTGCTGACGTAGAATCTGAAGGTGCCCGAAGTCAGCTTATTCCAGAGATTTTAGCTTCATATATCAGTCTTACAGTTAGCTTTGAAACAACTGGATGACTTGGACTCGCAGGTGACATAGCTCTTCTATCCCATACTCACGAACAAATACAGACGAAGACAACTAATGTATAGACAGCTTCTGCAGCAGCAGACCTCAACATATACAAGGGAAAAAGCAAGATCCTCAAGCACAACACAGAGAACACCAACTCAATCGCACTTGATGGAAAAACTCTGGAATATGTGAAAAGTTTCACTTATCTGAGACGCATCATCGATGAACGTGGAGGATCTGATACAGACGTAATGTCGAGGATTCGCAAATCAAGGACCACATTTATACAATCGAAGAACATATGGAATTCAAAACAACTCTCAACTAATTTCAAAGTGAGAATCTTCAATACGAACGTCAAGACATTTCTACTGTGTAGAGCTGAAACTTGGAGAACTATTACAACCATTATCGACCATAGTCTTTAAATGACCTGTAGATGGCATCGAGTCGCGATTGACTATGATCACCACTACAATAAGATTACGCGCCAGATATCGACTTGGATCCCTCGGTAGGCCAAAAACCAGAAGGCTGTTATTGGTCCAGATAAAATATATTTATTGGCGATCTCGTGGTATCGAAAGAATACCGAGACGTGCCAAAGAGTATAGGCAAAATGTCAGAGCGTAAGAAAGTTCTCACGAACAAGATGGACAATGGAACGAAAAGTGATTTTGATACAGTTAAACAAAACGAGTACAGTAAAACAATCACCGGTACAATTGGTTAAAATAATAATTGTTTCGCGTTCTCGTCGAGAAAAGTAGGTCACTACAGACCTTCACCACATATCACATTTCACTAACAATTGTATTGAGCCTTTATTTTAACATAAGGCTATTTGACTCACTTCTGAATGGTTGGATGATATAGACAGGCTTTTTTTGATACAAGAATGGGAGTAGATCTCACCATACTACGACCTTTACATCGATTTAAGAATTTCAGAGTATAGTCATTTTCCATCAATGCTTTATTGAATAGTTTGACTTCGCCTTCAATAGTATCACCTTATTAATTTTATTATATTTTTCTATTATTCTTGCCATATTGTATACATGTGAGTCATTTATTAAAATCTGGTTTTTCAAAACAACTTTGGTAATTGAGATGACAGCTATCAGCTATCAATTTCAATTATTTCTGGTACTTTCTTGTAATTGAAGCGTCAATGATACTTGAGATACCTAACGATTTCAGGTTCGCATAACTTACTGTCTATATTCCTTTTTATTTAACCATACCAATTTTTTCAGACAGTAGATAATTGGAGTCTTTCTGTGGCACAAACTAATGACTAAACAACGGAAGGATGAATGTGTATTTTTAAAAAAGCTTGATTCTTTTGAGAAACAATCATTAGGAACTCTTGAATAATGATTATTCACTCTAATGTATTTCATTTGTGCTTAGTAAAAACAATTCAGGGTGGTCTAGAATAATTGCTAAGAGTTAATGAAAGTTAAACTAGATAGTTGAAACTGAACATCAGCTGATTTGGGGTGCAATCTCTTTGTACGGTTTTTAAAACAGGCCAAAACTTCCGCTGATGTGACATATGATCAAAGTTAGGTAATAGTGTCAATAATTTGCAAAGGTAAACGGTTACATATATAAGGGATTTTTTTGCGGATACTGCAGTAATTTTAATAGTTGAGATCATGTGTCAGTTGAAGCTAGACCACAATGGAAAATCTGGAAGCACTGGACCGCCGTTTCGTCTTATTTTGGGACTCCTCAGCAGTGCGCATCCACGATTCCGCCTCGCGAGATTCGAACGCAGGACTTATCAGTCTTGCACGCGAGCGCTTAACCTCTAGACCACTGAGCTGGCCGGCATCCAACGGTGTTAATGTCTAACTTCAACCGATCCATAAAATTGAGTTACATATCCAACATTTGTCTTCAGTGAGTAACTATCACAACAGATCTGGCTGAACTCCACTGGTCACTGCTTCTCACTAGAACTCCAGAAAATACCTCTTGAAGCCAGTGATTAGTGAACGTATGATGATTATTATTAGAAGGGGGGTTTTGTGGATATTTTAGTAATTTCATAGTTGAATTCATGAGTCAATTGAAGAGAGACTAAATATATTCGAAATTAAAAAAACACTGGTTTTACTCCATTTCGTAAGGAGAATCCCTTTCAAAGGTTTCCGACCTGGCCGATATATATACAGAAAGAAAGTGTGAATAGCCTTTCCCTGACATTGTGGCTGGACGCCTACTTTTATAAATTTTTATTAGGACTTTCGTTTAGATATAGTCTCCGAGTCAATGTAATACAATAGGGTAGAAAATTATAATAACTTCCAAGTTTTTCTCATCTCTGTCCCTAACGTTTTATTTTCTCTTTCTTTCATCGCCTAACAATTATCTCTTAAAAACACGAAGTTCAACGAAGGGATCTCTTTTCAGCGAAATTTTTTTATTAAAGTACTAATTCCGTGAGGAAATGTGAACACTAATAACCAAGATCACGTAATAGAGAGATTATAATACTAGATTACGTAACACGAATGATAACAATAGATTTAGTGAATATAATGAGGCGATTAAAATTGATTAAAATGGTTTTACTTACAATAATTAAAGGTCATTACAGGTCACAGAGATATAAAAGTAAGGTGATATGATAAGTACTTATGAATAAATTGAGACATAAGTAAAGCAATAGTGATAATAATAATAATATTAATTAAGGCCAAGGTAACGATAACGACAGGACGTACTTCTTTTGTATGCATAGTTCTGATTTGAGCTCATGGATGGTAAGAGCTTCGACTATTTTTAGAAGTTGTATACAGAGAAATCTAGGTAGATTTGAACGAATCATATAAACAACCTTAAAATCAAACTGTAGATCCGTAGGATGATTATAGTCGATTAGGTGTTCAAATATAGAACTCCTAACTGCTTTCCTTTCACCCTTGTAGAACCAAACTCGGACATGTTCACGTATCTGAGTTGAAAGCGAGTGCTGGTTACGGCCAGTGTACCTTGCTCCACAAGAGCAAGTGAACTGGTAGATGCACATGGAGGCGATCAGATGCGGAAGCTTATCTTTTATAGATACAGAAAATAAGTTCTTACTAGTGAAGGTTATTCTCAGTTTTGTTGCATTAAATGTTCTTTTAATCGATGTCGTTAAACGATTTTTGATTAAAGGAGTTAGTCCCTTTGATAAATTTCGATAGTGTAATAAGAAGACGAAGATTATCAGAACTATGTGATATATTAGGGCAATACATTTCGAACAATCTGACCACACATATACTTTGTTAAGAACATTTATATATAAAAATAAAATATAAAGATATTCTATCACCTTTAAATTTCAGACTTATATAGAGGTTTTTCTTTGGGATGGAACAACTGGATTTCTTGTTATACCTACTTTTATTTATATTCTTCTCTATGAAACGGTCTGTGTAGCCATTTTCCGTCAAGGTTTTCCTGAGGACTGCGAGTTCTTCATCAATTCATTCCGTATTGCATATCGATGATATAAAGAGTGGATGAGATTTCTTTTTCTACTTAACGGAACCCAGCTATAGAAGTTGGTCAGCTGACCATTCCATGTACGTTTTCTAAAGGTGGATCTTTTTTAGGAACCATTACTCCTCATCAGACGTACATCGAGAAAAGAGACTGATTGGTCTCGCTCACTTTCTAAAATGAAATGTATGGAAGGGTGGCATGAGTTGAAGGTATGTAAGATATCCTCTTATTCAATATTATTGTTACAAACGACAAATGTGTCGTCCATGTATCTTACGTTTAGGTGAAATCGATTAATCATTGAACTGAGTTTATCGTTTTCTAGTTTTGCCATGAAACAGTCTACTAAAATTGGACCCAACGGTGACCACATTGTGATCCCATCCCTTTGTGTATATATTTGATTGTTGAAACTGAACTGGACATTAAAGGTACAACGTAACAAAAGTTTTTCAAGTATTCAGTCGGAAAACCTAGATCTATGTTGTTAGAATCAATATACTCACATATATAGCATGTCGTCTTGGTTAAAGGTACATTATTGTAACTAAAAGCATTTTAATCAATTTTAATCGCCTCATTATATTCACTAAATCTATTGTTATCATTCGTGTTACGTAATCTAGTATTATAATCTCTCTATTACGTCATCTTGGTTTTAGAAAGATTGTTTTCTACGGGATGGGGCTGCTGACCCCACTCTCGATTCTCATTCTTTACCAGGGTTTGGGACCAACAGTAACCTTAGAAGAGCTATAGGCAGTCTATGTTCCTCCACAAGAGGTAGCAGGCGTAAGTAAGTAACCAATATAAATACATATAGATTTTAAGCATGTTTATTCATACAATTTGTATTCCTATTCCTCTTATTATAATCATTTCAGTTGTGTTTCGAACTTTTATCTAAACTTCTCAATCTAAAGTATGTTAAAAATTTGTTAATAACTATAGTTAATAACTGTAGATTTAGGTTGTATGCAGCTGATGAGAAACTGTGAAATAGACTAATGAATTCATTTTATTCTGCAAATCTTGTTGTTCTTGCACTACTTAGTTTTTCAAGGGGTCTGGTCGTATTTAATTTGTAGTGATCGATATTCGATATAATCCTTAAACTTCGTAATTTGTTCGTCCTGATAACCGTTACTTGATAACACTCCAACGGTGTATCAATCAGAAGGCGAATACGAAGTGTTGATTGCGTTTATTATTGGACCACACACAGATATCCAAAATTACAGGCACGTTAAGCAAGCATGAAAGATTAGTGCCGTAAAGCAAGCGAGTGACCGTGAGAGTTGAGTGAGTGATCGAGTCAGTGAGTAAACGAGTCAGTGAACAGGATTAAGATGTACATAGTGAAATGAATGAATCATCTAATCAATTAAGCGATTAATAGTAAGGCTAGCAGAATGAATACATGAGTAGGCAGTAAGTAATGCTCAAGCGTACATAATGAAGGTACAATAGTATAGATAGATTGTTATTGTACGAATGACAAGTTAACGAAAGTGCTTAACCAAATTAGATATGAACAAACTCAATTGTGCGTGAGCTGCTATCAATCATTCGACTATTTACTTTTTTTTGTTTTAATGGTTAAGCTTGCTATTGGTCAAGTTGCTATTGGATACGACCTAAATTATCTGGGTTTTTTTTAATATTTCAAATATTTAACTAACAATTTAGAGTGCCATCATATTTCATCCATGCCACCATGTAAATAATCTCATTTTAACAAACAACAGTAATTTATTTAGTCCCAGGGAAACGACACTTTCTTGATTCAAATAAATGTAGTACAGAAGAGATTAAATATTTCCCATACAAACGAATTATTCCACATGGTTACTGTATAAAAGATGATTTAAATTGGAGACCACATAATTTAGCATTAAATCCGATTTACACAGAGTATGATCATTTTCTCTAAGTCAATCATGATATTGACTATAGTTATGGATTAGACTGGTCATCAAAATTGCGTTATATTGAAGCATATAAAGATGAAGATAGAAGAGATGAAAATATCTGGCCAGAACATTCAAGTCATTTAAGAACATTTCCAAGTAATCAATCTAGGAATCAAATTATTATTTACAGAATTAAAATGTCATGGAATGAGTCCAGAATGGTCAATCTATACGAATGGATATGCTACTGGAAAGAAATGTTTATTCGATGGAATACATCAACGTAGTGTTTATTGTACATCAGAATATATTTTACGCGATGGATTCACGCATAAAAGGCGAAGTAAGATTTAATCTTATACGCATTTAAATTGTATGAATTCTTGCATATGTGTTTTTTAAATGAGGGAGAATATTTGTGTTTCTAGTGAGTAGGTTTTAGTAGTGCTTTGTCATATGAGTAAAAGTTATTTTGTCGTCCTGTGTAACATCGACAGTGTTTCCTTCAAGCAAAAACGAATTTTAAAGCAATGACTACCTTTTATAAATTTCGTAAGAACAATGAGAACATGGAGTTGATCTGAAAAATGTGATTTATTTGCTCTATATATTTCGAACAATCTAGTCACATATGTACACTTGTCAAGTCATTTTATGTGAAAATTACTTACTTACTTACACCTGTTACCCCTCGTGGATGAGCGCATGCCACACACTAGCATTCTCTATCCAACCCTTTGCTGGGCAATCCTTTCAAGTTGTTTTCAGTTATTATTCATTCTTTTCATTTCTGCTCCCAATTCCCGACACAATGTGTTCTTCGGTCTTCCTCTTTTCTGTCTCCATTCAAGATTCCAAGTTAGTGCTCGCCTTATGATGCAGTCTCATGATCTTCTAACGTCTCCTAAATTCTTCCTCAGCTGAAAATTGGTTTGTTCTCTCTCACAGTAGGTTGTTGCTGGTGCATCTGCCAGCTGTCCTCCATGCACCACTTTGTAGTGTAGTACGTCGTATGAATTCGCATGATGTTGACGATTTTCTTAGGTATTCTATAATGTCGAAAGTGATTCCATAAGGTCCTCTTATCCATAATGTCAGCTTCCCTTCTGGTTCTCACGTCTTCCATTGTCCTTCTGAATTCATTATTCATACAAATATGATCTATTTGGTTCTCCGAGGTGTAGTCCGGTGAGACCCATGTAGCTTTGTATATGCGTTTGTGTGGAAATATTGTACCGTCTATAACCAATTTGTTGAATGCACATATATTTACAAATTTCTACCCATTTTCGTTTCCCTGTACATGTCCATGACGTCCCGTGAAATCTTCACATCCGGCATTTATCATTCTGACTTTGGCGTTTAGGTATCCCATCAGGATGGTGAGATGGTTTCTCAGGCACTTCGCTATGATTGATTACAGACTCTCATCGAACTGATCTTTATTGTCGTCGTTCCTATCATTGGAAGGTGCATAACATTGGATAGTATTCACCGAAATTCCCTCCTTCTTTGTATTGAAGGATACTTTGATGATCCTGGATCCATGAGATCTCCATTCTATAAGTGCATTTTGTCCTTCTTTGGACAGCATTAGAACAATTATGTGAAAATTAATGAAAGTCATTTAAATGAAGGTTCAATTAAACAAATTAATAATTGTAAATAAAAGAGAAAGAAAAAACTAACATCGTATAGAATGAATACGAAATTGTGGCATTATCACCAGGCCATAAAATTACCTTAGGATTGCCAGGGTAAATTCACAGTTACAACAAATTGTTTTTACAAATATAAGACAGGTTTAAATTTATTAATAGTGAAGGCTTATTTAAATCTAAGAATTCCTCCTTCACAATTTCTAAACAACGTTTCGATGTCAGTCCTGTGCCCCATTTCAATTGTGTGCTTTGCTAAGGATGAACATGGTTTGCTAGTTCCCATGCTCGTCAGAACACTTGACATTAACTGATTTCGAAGCCATCTAGACACACGTTCCACAACTCTAGATTGCATTGTTCGATTACTCCTTCCAATGTATGTGTCTCCACAAAACATGTAAATTGATAAACTCAATGAGATGTGATTTAATCGTTGGTTCCTTGTCCAGGTCTATTTGGAATCATGGCTTTACTCCTTTCAATCACAACCAGTCTTGCAGCATAATAGGTTTCCGCTCTTAGTCTCCATCTTAAAACCATACCATTACATTCACCTCCAGATGGTAGATAAAAATAGACAGATTCTGAGATGGTGGAGAAGATTTGTAGCTCAGGTGGATGATTTTGATGGAGTTTTGTTCTCTGAGCTGGATGGTTTGGTCGTGGAGCTTTCATCGTCCAGATGTGCTGGTTCTGTATTACCTGATCGTCAATATATCTGTGGAAGGATAAATCCACATCTATAGTTGTCAAGTATATTTTGAAACTGTGATGCAAACTGGTCTTGAAAAATACCGCTTAGTTATCGACTTTTTATGTAGATTTAACAGAAAAACATTTGAAAAACTTCAGATCGTATCCTATTTAATGTAATTTACAGTTGACTATTAGTCACTGAATAACATACATTACGTATTATGTGCACTCGACATAGCGAGTGATTTGAGTTGTGATACATTTGTATGACTTCAGTAGCGATGACAGGCAAACCATCTGTTGTGATTCCTACTAGGCTTCCATTCCATGTTAATCGTCTGAAGAGTTACAGACACTGAGTTATCAATGCAAATGTTTACCGACGGATAACGACACGAAAATTGATACTGTCACTGAATTCGTACCAAGTAGAACAATTTGGCAAAAAATTGCGTTTTTGTTGTCAACTTTATAGGTTTCATCCAAACGAACAACATAAAGATAACGATTCATCAAGTTCTTTTGACCCGACGCTGCGAGAAATACTACTACAACTCATTATCTTCATCCAGTATATACTCACAATATCCATCTAGTAAAACTATATGACTTCTGAGCTTATCATAATTTCCTGCATTTAATTCATTTACATGAAGACATTATTTATCTGGGGTATTTGTCTGGGAAGAATGATCTATGCCTGAAATTGAACACATCATGTGAATGAAAACGCTTCCAAAATGAGGAGTATATATAATGGACCACTTTAAGTGCAGCGGTACCTGAAATTAATAGAAGCTGTACGAAGTCGAACTCTGATTCCTTAATATTAATGTCTTCAAGAAGATCAGTTATTCGAAATGCATGTTTTAAGGAAATACTGAATCCAAGTTTCGTTGTAAATATAGGTACATCTAGCCAACAGCTCTTATTTAAAATGAATTATATGTCCTGGTTCCACTGTTAACCACTAACGAAAATGTTATTTATTTATATAATCTTTATTAAACATGATATTGTGGTGTGTGCTACTTATATCGACATAAGTAGTATATATCGTGAGTCAGGAATAGAATATCTGGCAGCAGAAGATTGAGAAGATCGAAAAGGGAAGAACAGAAACAGAAAGCAGTTGGTATGGAGATAAAGGAACAGTGAAGTCTGAGACGACTGATTGATATTTTCCAAATTAAGTGTTTGCTGTGTGGTCCTCAGATTTTACTAAAATGTTCTGTAATTTTGTGTACAGTACATACGATTGTCCCCACTGGTGTTTGTGTTCATTACAGTATAAGTTGCTTATCAGATGAAGCATTACCGATTAGGGATGGGAATGATGGTCAGAAAATGAGTAACGAGATTGAATCGATGTTTGTAATATTACTCACTGCTTTCGAACACATATTGCTACTTGTTTCTTCTTAATTTTCAATGAATACTTAGGGGATACTATAGAACAACATAACAGCATTTTTAAATCAATGAAACCAGGAGATAAAAGTTATGGTTCTGTAGAATACTCACCAAATTTTTATAAAATTAATTCGTCCGTTCCAAAAGTTCGATTTGGGTAAGTTTGTGAATGAAATGGTGTGAATTTTATCATAAGAAAAAAAAGGGTGAACCTAATTTATATCAGATCGTTTAGTCAATTTCACTCATAATCTACATAAAAATGTTAATGGTTAAATTAAACCTTTTTGATATTCGCTTAGTTGACCTACAGCTTACATTTTCCACTCGGAAATCCTTGACTGTCATTGGTTGACGGATTTTTTAGTACGCTGTTTTTCGGTTCTCTCTAAAGCCTTTCTATCATTGTATAAATAGGCTTGATTTGTATGCTTAGTGACCTTGCATTTTATGGGTGTTTGGAGAATACATGCTTCACACCTCATCAAAACTTCTTGATCCAGTTAGCAGGGCCGGGGACAACGGATTAGAATAGCCTATCGTGTCACTGTGTCTTTGAAATTCGTTCCGTTCACCGAGTAAGGTGAACTCGTAATAGCATCGAGCATATCACAGGAAATGATTCAAAAAATGGAACTAGAGACTATTGGGTTCCAACTAGATGGTCTAGAAGTTGGGAGAACTCTGAATAACTAATAGTCCTAAGTAATATTGTGGTGTGGGCTACTTATATCGACATAAGTAGTATATATTGTGAGTAAGGAATAGAATATCTGACAGCAGAAGATTGAGAAGATCAAGAAGAGAAGAACAGAAATAAAAAGCGATTTGTGTGGAAATCCAGGAACAATGAGGCTGGAGACAATTAAAGAACATTTTGCAAATAGAGTATCATAGTATGGTTTTTGTATTTTACTAAGTAACGTTGTAATGTGTGCACACTTGTGATCTCATTCACTACATGATTTCTGAAGTTGTAAACCTACACTACAGAACGTTCCTATGCTACAACAAAACATAATCCATGCACTCTCTCGTTTTTAATTGCATCCCAACTAATATCACTTCAATTCGGAAACTACTATTCAAGTAAACTGACCACTATGTAACTTCTTAACCAGAATTATCTTAGTTTATAATTCCGACAAATGAGGAGTAACGAAATACTGTCTACGAAATTCAGTGTACTGATTATAAAAGTGAACATTTAGAGGCAAAACATCAAGATGGTGAAATCTAGGGGTGGGAAGATAACTAAAAGTTATTATCAAATTCTCAGAAGACCTTAGAAAACTGAAGAATAGATCAGTTATAGCACTGCATTCACTAAACACAGGAAACAAAACTCACTTCAATCGGAATAAAATTGCTCTAAAAAGTTGTGTTGTAAGAGGAAGGACTGATAGCCAAAGTCATATATAATATGAAACAAATCAAATAATCTAACTAGTTAGGACATACTCCAATTACCTGCAAATTCACAAATATTGATCACTGAATAAAGAAACGAATTTTCATAAACTGACCTAAGCATTATGGTCACCAACAGTTTATTTATTTAAACACATAAACATTGGTACAAGGAGGCACCAAATAGATATGCGTAACGTAAATCATTCGATTTACGTGAGGGCTGGAATAGTTTCCAGGTGCCCAGACCGAAGCAGGTGGTTTTTTAGAGATCCGCTCCCCCAGCCTTTGACCTTAAGGTCTAATCCACAAGGTAGTGGAGCAATGTAAGGAGATGCAGTCCGATGGTAGGCGGTAAACAACAACAGGTTCATATGCCGTTTGTTTCTTTAGAATCCTGGAGTCCATATGCACCACTGGTTTGGAAAGAGGGTTTTCTAACTCCCCTAGGTGGATCCTCCGTATTCACTAATCTGATGAAAGCGCTGGACATTCTGTTTTCGTCCTTTGAATTTCGTAAACAACAATAATGCCGCGAGAAGGCAGTGAGTAGGGCTTCCTTGACAGTGGTTGTATGCACGTGGACATTTGAGAGCATTTGGAGAGAGAGGGCAGGCCCTCTCCACTCTCGGCCATACCAGGGCATTCGGGGGCAGTTTCTAACTAATCTGTAGAGTCCTATAACAAAACGAAACATCTTTCCAATGATTCCTTGTTTACCATGTTTATTTAAATAAAGTCAATTCATGATATAAATTGTCTTCAAATTGAAAACATCTCCAGAAATCTAATGTTTAAAACAATTTACTGGATATATATATATATATATATATATATATATATATATATATATATATATATATATATTTATATATTCCCTTTCAAGTTAATAACACACATCCCCAAACAAATTGAAGTCCCGAGATTTCCAGTTAGTTCAATGTAAGTCTGATGTACTTGAATATACTCTACCTTTTTTATTTATTTCTATCCTATAAAAATAATGTTAGCTTAATTATGTGCTGCAAGAGCAGCATATCTACAACTGAGGAACATCTGGAGCTCAAAACAATTATCAACCAACACCAAGGTTAGAATTTTCAATACAAATGTCAAGACAGTTCTACTGTATGGGGCAGAGACATGGAGAACTACGAAAGCCATTATCCAGAAAATACAAGTGTTTATTAACAGCTGTCTACGCAAAATACTTCGGATCCGATGGCCAGACACTATCAGCAACAAGTTACTGTGGGAGGCAACAAACCAGATTCCAGCGGAGGAAGAAATTAGGATAAAGCGGTGGAAGTGGATTGGGCACACATTGAGGAAATCACCTAATTGTGTCACAAGACAAGCCCTCACATGGAATCCTGAAGGTCAAAGGAGAAGAGGAAGACCGAAGAACACATTACGCCGAGAAATAGAGACAGACATGAGAAGAATGAACAAAAACTGGATAGAACTAGAAAAGAAAGCCCAGGACAGAGTGGGTTGGAGAACGCTGGTCGGCGGCCTATGCTCTATTGGGAGTAACAGGAGAAAGGTCAAGATCAAGATCATAATTATGTGACATTGATGATTTAGGAAAACTAGTATTTTAGTAAGTGAGAGCTCATCTGGGGGAAAATTCAGTACACTACAGAATGTGAAATCACATAGTAGCTTAGTAAAATATAAAATTCATACATTAAATACATTATTCACACATCTACTGCTAGGCATTACATTACCAATTAGTACTATATACTACTTATATCTATTGGCATAAGTAGCATACACCATAGTATGCTCATCAATTTCTTTATTTTTGTGTAAAATAGTAGCATGACGTTCCATGTACCATTTAGAATTATGTAACTAAGTTTATATAATTGTATGATTATGATGAATGAATTCTCATATGAATTCTCTTTTTTTTTTAACTATAAAGCATACAATCAACTGAGCATGAATATAATCAAGATTTAAAATTATTACTTAAAGAATTACGTGAATTAGATGGATGGAAACCGGCACCAACTTTAACTGAAACTATATCGTCTGTGAAGTTTTCAAGGAAGTAGTTTTTTTTCTTTCAGAAAACATATTTATATACAATTATATGATATAAATTAATAGTAATGATTTTTAAAATATTTATATATTCATCTGAATTATACTTGAAGGATGGGAAAAATACTGGTTAGCTGAAAAACAAATCGAAATTTCATAGTTTTAAAGCGTGAGTCAATTGAAGCTAGACCACCATGGAAAACCTGGAAATACTGGAAGGCCGTTTCGTGACTTCGAGAAGTATATCCAGGAGCTCTAGTGAGAAGTAGTGACCAGTGGAGTTCATAACCACGTCTGTTGTGAGATAGGAACTCACTGAAGATAATTGGTGAATGGTTGCTCAACTTCGTGGATCAGTTAAAGTTAGACATTAACAGCGTTGGATGCCAGCTCAGTGGTCTATCGGTTAAGGGCTTCGGCTCGAGAATGGTAAGTCCTGGGTTCGAATCTCGCGAGTGCGGGTTCGTGGATGCGCACTGCTGAGGAATCCCATAATAGGACGAAACGGCCGTCCAGTGTTTCCAGGTTTTCCATGGTGGTCTAGCTTCAATTGACTCACGCTTTAAAACTCTATGAATTACTAAATCTCCACAAAAACCCCTCTGATAATTATAAAATCGAAATTTGAATAAATGCTAAGGCTTATAAGCTGATCGGTGTATTAGGTAAACAGTCTGCATGTAGGTGTTTCAATTAAAATACAACAAAGATTTATTGGTAGAATTAAATCTACATATTTTCTCTGAGTAATTCATAGGTAAAAATTGATTTTCGCTTGTTTGACGCTATTCTAGGTAGTAACTATAGGTAGGATCCAAGACTCATTTTTCTGCCTATATAGAACTCATCATTTGGATATACTTGGATTCCAGATGTACTATTTAAAATCAGTACTCATCTATCCATAAGGCAGTGGGCAACGCATGTGAAGATAAAAATCGAGTGTTCGTGGTTTGAATCGAGACGGATTTCCTAAGAAAATCTAAGTCGTGAAAGATTATGGTGTACAGCTCATCTTTGAACTAAATACATTTTTTACTGTTCAACGTTTCTCACTTTCAGAAACAATTGAAGCTTATTAGTTGATGCTTTCTTAAGTGATAATGCTCAAATAATATGCTGCACTTACTCGCCGCAGAACGTTAGGTATAATGCGAAATCTACACGAAGTATGGGGGTACCTAGAAAGTTTCCAAACAGAGCATTGCTTATAGCAGGGCTATCATCCCTAGTGAAGCCTCTTATTGGTATACCGGAAAAAACATCAAGAATCCTTCTGATTACATCTGTCTATCAATCTATAAATATAAAGGCTGTTGGTATACCATTTATAAACGCATTTAATGCAACTAACCGGTATAGGTGGACTTCTTTTTAAGATTTATAGATCCCATCAAGTCTTAAAGTATTCATAAAACGATATGCTATGTTCTTCTGAGCTCGAATGAAGAAAAAACAGCACTGTATATATATATATATATATATATATATATATATATACATTTATCTACCATTGCACTGATAGGCAGCATTTTTGCGACAAACAAAATGGCATTATTTTACATTGATCTATAAATCTTACATTGATCTATAAATCTTACATTACTACACTTCACTTTCAATATTAAAGCCATTAAGTGGATTTGAATACCATCCCAACTACACACAATTAGAGTTTGATGTTAATAAGCAGCATATATTATCACAAAATACACTGAATAGGGAGGGGATTAAAGAATTCATCTTTTTCCAATGAGGTTCATAGATGTTTAGAATTGATTCCATTCAAAATACTTCAAAAACAATACAACATCTACTATAAAGTTTAGACAAGAAGTTATGTTGTCAAATTATTAATCAGAATAACAATAACTATTATGGTAAGCAGAGATGGATAGTAGCTAGCAGTGGAATCCAGGACGCGCGTTTCGTCCTATTTGGGACTCGTCAGCTGGATGTACCTGCATTCAAACAAACAACACTAAATGAATTTAATAACTATTATGGTCGCTAACAAATCCATCAAACTTCCTATGCATTTGTGCATTCATTACAATAACCCTCTACCTGACCAGAAATATCTCCCAATGAGCTATACAATTTTATTATATGTATTCGCTAATGTATACATTTACTGTGAACTAACTAGCTACAACCGTTTATAAATACGGGTCGATTAATTAGATAACTTTACTAACATACCAATCAAAAAAGTAAATTATAGCTACTTTTGTAATTAGTGATTTGTTAACTCAAAACTAGTTACATAAACCTTCAAGTGACTTATTAATATTCGTCAATAACTACTTCACAATATTCAGATATCACGAATAATATGTCAACGTGAAGTTTACACAAACTTGTTTAAATATTTTCTGGTCCTGGATTCCACTGCTAGCCACTATCCATCTTTGCTTACCATGCTTGTGAATTAAGGCTATATCGAGGCAGCGATACGCACAGTATGCACATATGCCAATTAGAGACTGACCAGTTGCAGTCCTAACACATCGATGGGAGGATTCAAACAAACAATACTATGTGAATTTAAACTTCACCCTATTGCACAAGCAAGGGGCTATCAGGACTCAATGGCCGAGTGGATAACGCGATGGCGTTTGAAGCGAGGGTACTGGGTTCGAGTCCCAGAGTGAACATCAACTCTGAGATGCAAGTACATCCAGCTGACCAGTCCCAAATAGGACGAAACGCGCGCAAAACTGGATTCCACTTCTAGCCACTATCCATCTTTGCTTACCATGCTTGTAAATTAAGGCTATATCGAGGCAGCGATACGCACAGTATGCACATATGCCAATTAGAGACTAACCAGTTGCAGTCCTAACACATCGATGGGAAGATTCAAACAAACAATACTAAGTGAATTTTCTGGTTATGTTTCATGCACTTAAATGAATGAAAACTATTATGTCATTCAATTCATTTCAAGCTAACATCTAACATCAAGTTTTTATGCACAAACGGGTTTATCTTGTCATTATGATGTTGTTCTGCTTAAAATAGAATGATTCATTTATTAATTCATGTATGGATTATCCACAGATAACTGATAAATCTTCTAATTGAACACTTGATTCGGTTTCCTAAGCTCTTCTAGTAGCCCGCACGCTAAATCTACACGACAATTTGAACACGAGAGAAAAGGTGCGAAATATGGAAAGAACGCTTTATTCCAAGATTAGTTTATGTACAGAAAATTTGGGATATTTATAGCATTTTAGATGGCCTTATGCTTTTGGAAAGCTCTGGAACCCTTCTAAATATAGTAGCAGAATAGGTAATCATTCAATCAGAAATATGACTTCTCACTTTCTACATGTTTCTGGTAAACTTTTATTGAATGCTGACTGGATAAGTTTCCTAGTGTTTTCAAGGCCCCTTTGGGCATTTTTTGAGGGATTCTCTGGGTCTCTCCAATAACAACAAATAGCCATCATTGAATAAAAATCAATGGACAATGTAGATTTTTACTTTATTCTATTTGGTTGCATCCCCCGTCAAATTTTTAATTCTCCAGACTAGTTGCTTCGATATCACCTTATTGAGATTATTGTGAACGTTCTATTGGATATGGCAAAAAATTATCTTGAATAATGACAATAACAGTAATATTAATGTTTCATAGTTGAAAGCATGAGCCAATTGAAGCTAGACCACCATGGAAAACCTGGAAGCACCGGACGGCCAACTCGTCCTATTATGGGATTCCTCAGCAGTGCCCATCCACGAACCCGCACTCGCGAGATTCGAACCCAGGACCTACCAGTCTCGAGCCGAAGCCCGTAACCGATAGACCACTATTATTATTAAGAATTATTAATTTATTGGTCAACATCGAATAATTTACTGAATGTTTCGTATGTAATACCGAATAATTAAAATACTCCAAAATATATTCTAACTTTGATTAGTATGGATTTATCACACTGGCAATGTAATTTTAATTCACTGAGTATTGATGTGAATTAAGATTAAGGAATTTTCTTATCAGAAACTAACGTAACAGTTATCAGCAAAGATGGGTGGTGGCCAGCAGGGGAATCCAGGACGAGCACCATTTCATCCAACTTGGGACTCGTTAGCTGGATGTACCTACATCCCAAAGTTGATGTTTACTCCGAGACTTGGACCCAGTACCATTCGCTTCAGCCGCCATCACGTTATCCACTTAGCTACCGATTTCAGATAGCTTGGAGTGAACATCAGGTCTGAGATACAAGTACATCCAAATGACGAATCCCAGATAGAACGAAGTGGGGTGCATCCTGGATTTCACCGCTAGCCACCATCCACCTTTCCTTATAATACTTGTGATTTAGGGCAATCCACATAGGATGTGAATATGCCAATAAGAGACTGATCAATCGCAGTACTAAACATTAACGGGAAAATCCAAACAAACAATGCGAAAATGAGTTATAACATAATAGTTTCCAAAACACTTTTTTATGAGATGATTTTTAGATCATAAAAAGACATCTCCAATCAGAGATTATTATTCCCCATGGGATTCAACTGATCAGATTGAACATATAGATTATTGACAACCAATTAAATAATAGTTCGAGTGAAAGTGTGCATCTGGACATATTGAGCATATACTTCGATAACAATTAATCCAATCAACATTTATTTTGTATTTATAGTCATAACCTCAAAATTTATATTTTATTTATTTGTTTAATCACATACATATTGGTACAAAGGGCACCGGATACATATGCGCCACACAAAATAATGAGAATAGGAGGAGAAAGGGGGAAGATGAGTATATATAAAAGAAGGAAAAAAGAGAAGAGTAATGATGGGGGGAACTGAAATGTACAACCAGAAGGACTCTCTCAGTTAAGAAAGTTATAACCACCCTTTATGAAGAAAGTAAAAGAAGGTTACAGTAGGCTCGCCACTGGCCTCCATTCTGAGCCATATCTGATAACGTCTCTAGCCACTGTGTTGCACCATCTCGGATTGCATGCCTTGGGCATTATCGCACAGTAAGACAATATCACCCGCATACTCAAGGTCGAGAAGTCGTTCTCCAGGCAACATATCCACACCGCCATTACTTACATCCATCAGAGCTGTTTCCAGGATGCCATCGATGGCAAAGTTGAAGAGGAATGGTGAGATTGGGTAACCCTGCCTAACCCCACTGCTCGAATGGAACAAGGGAGAAAGGTGGTTGTATGCCCTCACTCTGCCTGAGGTGTTCGTATACAGGGCCTTTAAGATGTTAATGAACTTCTCAGGCACACCCTTCTTCAATAGACAATCCCAGAGAACAGTCCTGTCCAACGAATCGAAGGCAGCCCTGATATCAAGAAACACTACGATTGTTGGCCTGTGATAAGTATGACAGTGTTCTAACATTTGGCGGAGGGTGAAGATGTGATCAATGCATCCTCGACCAGAACGAAAACCAGCCTGCTCCTCACGAGTCAATCGTTCTCGGGTTTTAAGCAACCTACGAAGAATGACAGAAGCCAATAGTTTGGACGCAATCGGAAGTAGACTTATCCCCCGATAGTTGTTACGGGAACAACGTGAACCCTTTTTAAGGATAGGGACGACTATCGACTCATTCCATGATGTTGGAACACTTTCTAGCTTCCAAAATGTTTAATGTCAACTGTGTGGTTGTTTGGGTATCCCAAAACATCCTTAATTAAACTCTCTTGAAGCCCAGAAGCGCCAAGAAACGTTTTATGCGACCAACGTTGAATAAAAGATTTACAGAAATACAGAATGACGTGTCATGGTTATGACTGGATGTTTACCTATGCTGTTCTATATTTCGAACAGCTTCCGAAATTCCTAGTTCGGGTCGGGCATAACTCTAGAAACACCCCCGTTTATCTGCACATGAAATAACCTAGGTCTACAGCTTTTACGCACCTTCTTGCCATTCTTTTAGTTGACGCGTAGAAGTAGTTGAGATTATAAGAACCGGCTACGAAGACAGTATTAAGCGTTTCGATAGTGTTATAACGGTCCGTTTCCCTTTTTACACGAATGGGACGTTAATTTACCTTAGATGAATATCTACACCAGATTACCACCCAGTGTTTACTCTACAGGACTTCAACACAACTCAGATCACGAACACGTGATTAGCCTGACTACAACGTAAATTTATTCCCACACCAAAACCTACACAATCCAACGACAAATAGACAATCAATCAATAAGTATTAAGGAAAGGGGAATATATAACTCATCTGACACCTGTCAGACTATCACATGTCTGACTAAGGAGACAACCAATCATTATCATTCTCACTCACACATCAGAAAGCAAGGTACTCCTTACTGACGAGCGCTCGATAGTACGTAACTTAGGTCCTGACCAATCACCTAGCTTCTCGAAATAGTGGATGCAATGTCAAATCACTAGCACTAGTGACCACGTTATAACTTGATCAATAGAATTCGATCAACAATAGAGGACTAGACAAACATGACACTGGTCACTTCTCAGCGACCAGCCAACTATAACCATGTCAATCAAGTACAGTACGGTTCTTAAGACTAAGAATCCGGAAAAAAACTGACCGCAACCTAGTTAGTATACATTGTTTTGTCCTGTACTACGATATGTTCAGTAGTATGTGAGTAATTTTTTAATTTACAGTAAACAATTTGGAAACTATCTATCAAACTACTACCACTGTAGTGTGCTACTGATGTCGACAGATATAAGTAGTATGTATTACCAATTGAAATGCATGGCGGCAGAAGATCAAAGAAAAGAGAACGAGAACAGAGAAAGATTGGTGTGGAAACGAAAGAACAATGAAGTCTGATTGGCATTTCACTAATGAATTATTTACTGTATGGTTCTCAGATTTTACTAAGCATGTTCTGTAATTTCGAATTCAGATATGTTCTATTGTCCCCACATGTGTTCTCGTTCACTACACTACCACTAAACTACATTATAGTTTATTTTTACAGAGAAGAATATCAATCAACTTGTTAACGATCAATTTTCTCAGTGTACTCCCCTTACCTAATTAAATGATTTTTCCTTATTTATAAACTGGGGTTTTCGTTGTTTTATACAGGATGGGTGCGGTGACCCCATGCCTAACCCTTCTTCTTTACCCGTGCTTAAGACCGGCAGTAACTCAAAAAGAGGCACAGGCTATGTGTCTATAATATGTCTAGACAATCTAAAATGCGATTGACTGGCAAGAGACCTTTTATATCACATATAATTTGTAAATAACTTTATCCTAATCTATAATTTTGTCAATGGGACTTTTAGTTACCCATATCTGATACTTGATAAAACTATCAGAAGGTTGTCTAAAGTCACATCATTTAGCCTAACCGAATCGCAACAAAGAATACAAAAAAGCAGAGACTAGCTCAACGAAGACACACTTGGTGTCGAATTACCCAGAGTTATTAGTCTATGAAACTGATGAATATAAATACATACTTGTCAGACTCCCTGGGTAGCATTTCGAAATAAGTTAATATATAATAAATTAAATGCAACTTAGTAATCATGTAACCGCCAAGGTATTTGATTTTAAGCCTGACTATATGAGATCTAAAGGTACTACTATAAATTGACCGTTAAAACAGAAAAAGTGAAGTGGGATCGGGGTCTGTAACGCACATTTAGACATAATGTATAAGTTTTACACAATGGTGCTTCGATGCAAGTATTAGATACTCTTTTTAAACTCAACAAAAGCCAGAAAATTAACGACCATCTTGACATACTTTCAGACTCCTCAGTAGTGAAAATTGACTGGATTATAAGTGTTGTTAGTTAATGACAATCAATTTGATCTACTACACATTGAGTATCCAATTAGATGTCCCACATAAACCATTAAATACAAAACTCAATAATAACCTACACAAAAACTGCAATGGTTTAATAATAATACGCTATGAAATAATCGTCTGTAAATTTTGAAAAGTCTGTCTTGTCGTGAGTTGTTTCCTTAGTAGTATAAATAATATCTTTTCGAATATTGGTAGGTGAAAGGGGTTTGCGTTTCTTCAGGGAATATCAGGATAAAGGAAATAGGAAGTAGGTCTAAAATTGGGCGACCTAATGAAAACTTGTTTGAATGTCGGATTATCAGATTCAAGTTTCAGCTAAAATAGCACCCCTAGAAGAGGTATTTTAGTAAAGTTGACAGTACTAAAAACCATAGCGAAAAAATATATCAGACCTCTTGTTGGTCAACGATTTCATCATGGATAAGCACAGACTCTATTTGCTAAATGCTAACGGATCTGTTGAACACTTTAAGGACCACATACTAAAGCTCATTGTACTACTCTATGAACAAATCTACATCCATAGTGAAGCTTCCTTGGATGTTACTATAGTAAAAGTTATATACTCTTTAAAAGGTACGAGGTAACAGGCATTGTTATTACCATACCCGATATGCATTTATTAGTAAGTTTCAGCCACCACATTAGTTAAGTAAACTCAGTACTAAAATTGGACAGTGTCTCACTTGAAGCCACCTAAGACTCGAGAGATTTTGGCCTCAGTAAGATACTACCTAAGGGTAAATCTTCGGTTCACAATTCGCCGTTAGTCAATAAAAATAATTTGACATCCAGTCACGTTTTTTGTATAAGGTTTGGTGACACTACTCGATTGCTAGTTACTTCGATGGAAGTAATATATAAAAGAAAGATTGCATCTAAGGATATGGTACAGGAAGAAAGAATTAGTTCGTAGAAAGAAAGGTATAAAGTAATTTTAATCTCAAGGTTTAAGGGAAGATAAAGAGTGTATACACCTACGCCATTGTGATCGATTCTCAGCCATGTCACCCACAGTCTCCAACCATTGGTTACGATAGTCTCGCGGAACCCAACCGAGTAGTCTGCATCCACCGACATGGCTCAGACCAGCAGCTATTAACTTCAAACACTGATGCCACGTTTTGGTTTGGCCACCCTAACCTTCTTCCAACCATTCCCAACATTAGTCAGCATTGCGTATCGTCGTAATCGGTGTTCAGGCATATGCAACACGTGGCCCAACCATCTCAGTCGATGTAGATTCACAACCTCATCAACGGATTTATCATCATTCCCTAATACCCTGCGTCTAACCTCATTATTACTTACCCGGTGATCCTAGCAGATGCGAGGAATATTTCTAAGAAATCTGTGATCAAATATTAGTAGCTTACAAGTATCTTCTACTCTTAATGGCCACGTTGGGCACCCGCAAAGTAGGAGAGAACGAACTGTCGCGCAGTATACTCGTTCCTTAACTAATGGACGGATATCTCGCCTTCGCCATAGGTGACGTGAGTCTTCGAAAGTCAAACGAGCCTCCTGAATCCGTGCAGAGATTTCGTCAGACACCAACCTATTAGGGCTGATGAGACTTCCAAGATATGTGAAGTTTTCAACGCGTTCGACTACTTTACTCCCTATTCTTAGTTCAGGTGTTGATGCTGGTCAGTCCTGGAGCAGCAACTCCAAAGAATCTAAAATCAAAACAGAATTAAAGCAAACCACGAGACATCTGATAAATTTTGAAATGCTTTAGTTCGTTTAATGAATAAGATCCTGTTTATATGAAAACAAAATTGTTTCTACAGATTAGGGTGTGTCGATTGTAATGTCTTCTTTGTTAAAGAGTCATCTTAGTAATGAAAGTTGAGTTATTCATCAACTTCATCTAGTGCATCACAATGGTTTATTGATTATATTCAACTTTGTTAGTTAAAAAACTTCTACGATGCATAAGACTTAAAATAATGAAAATGATTAGTATTAAGTGACTACTGTAATTCTATTTCCGTTAAAAGTCAGTTGTAATCAACATGGAGCCTAGGGCAAATGTGTTTTAGGTCAGTATATTATACTGCAACGTTAGCACAGCAAGATGAATAGGAAAAGAGTCGAAACAATTGTATGCTAGTCAAGATCAACAAAATTAGATCGATCAATGATATTTAAGTTAAACAACTACCACTTAGGACTGTTTACGGATTGGTTATTTTTGTTAATCTACTAATCACAAAACTGTACTCCTTCTACAAACATGACCATCTTCCCATTGATTTGTTTGTTATACCCTTTAATTACTGTTTAGTGTGTACAATTCCATCGCTACCCTTTTTTCAATAGACTGCATCGATATATGTTCTTGAAACAATTGTGCTAATTTATATTTTAGAAACAAATTGGAGTTTCAACGACATAGTTTACCTGTTATGACTTTAGCTGAGTCACCACTCCTTGCTCGACACAGTTAAGGAACCTATTCAGAGAATCTTGTTGTAGGATAACCGAATCCTACATTGTAGTAACTATGATAATGAGAAAAACTAAGCGTCCAGAATATGGTTCGAAAAGATAGGTTGAAAAACTATTTATGTATGTGTATGAAGAAATACCTAGCAACCGATGGTTAGAGACCTTGAATGACATGGCTCAAAATCGTTTGCGATGGCGAAGGTGCATCCATTCTTTGTGTTCTACCAAATTCTAACCTTTTGAATTCTTCATGTCCCTATCCTTTTTCTCTTTCCAAATTTATTTCACTGGATTATACTCCTTCAATAATATCTTCAAACCCTAAGCTTTCACATAATGCTTATACTCTTACTACTTCTACCACTATAGGATTTGAATCGACAACTTCATCTCTGTGCTAATTTGGTATGGCAACTCGAACTGATGTACGTACGAAGTTCTACGTTGTGACTGACTGACTGATGAAGAAATACCAGAACGTACGATACAGGGCATGATAAATGAAATTAATCTGAAACAATCATCCTAAAAATATGTAATTATGCAATCATATTACATGAAGTATAAAAGAAAAATAACCTTTTTATAACAACAGATCATATTTCTAGGAATATACATATGTACAAGACTAATATATATATATATATATATATATATATATATTAAAAGAAGAAAAACAAAAATGCACGATACAGTTTAATTACATTGAATATATTTATAGTTTGACAAGCAAAAAATTATGATACAGATACAGTTTGTTCATTTCCTCCACCTCCTCGACCAAGCATACCTAAAAGGAAGTAAACAAATATGAATATAAGACAACCATACGATTGCATTTTCCCCAGCTATAACTTACAAACATGAGTAATTAAAATGACCACTTACTGGTGAAATAAAGTAGTTCTTTTCAATCCACTTGGTAAGTATACAAATTTATGTAAATGGTGGAGTTACACTTTAGTTGTACGAGGGTCAATGATACTAGCCAACTACTACTTAAATCAAAGCAAATGGAGTGGGATTCGAATTTGAGAACTAGCGGTCGCAAGTCGAAAGCCTTAACTATTTTAGAAAACTTAATTAATTTACGAGTAAATTTGTTTAAGAATAATAATATCACTTGACGATCCTATGTAAGCTCGTGAGAGTTAGGTGGAAGTTTCAATTATTTATATAAAGATTCTTGATAACACGATGTTAGGCTGAATGAGTGGGTCTAGACAGATTACTTTAGTCAGTCAGCTTCAACGTAGGATCAGGTACATATATGCGTCGGTGCAAGTTGTCACATCTCATTAGCACAACAATATGAAAATTAAACTCACAGTAGTTATTGATGATACATCAGTCAATATCTAGATACTGATAGACAACAGTGAAACCAACACTTGCCCAGTTACCGGAAATCTACTCATTTCTTTAGATACAAGCGACCCGTTCTACATGAAGTAATACCAACAGTTAATGCAGAAGACTGTAACACTTGGAAAATGTGAAAGTTTTGAAATCCAATCCACTGTCTTTGCCGGCTGAATCTATTTTGTTGTCAGTAGGAAATCAAGTTTAAAGTATTAACTGACCAGGACGAAATTTTGGATATGTATCATTGATTTTATGAGGAAATTTTTTACCAAGACAAACAGTGAGATAAGTGTATTATCATGAGACTGGAATTTATTAGCGACTCCTTTGAAAAGTTGAAGAATTTAAGAAATTTTCTAACTTAAAACACATACCGTGATCTTTTAACATAACAAATTATCCTACTGTGAAAAGATAGCATCATGTATCTTACTTTAAATTATGGACATTGAGTTGGGATATATGGTGTCATATTAAATTATACATCCTATAAGTAATCTTCCTATACAATCTGAATGCTCATAATGAAGAGAAAAGTTTACTATATCCATACTAAAAAATATTGAAACAAGTAATACGTACCTTTGTAATTTATAAAGCTAGAGACAAAAATAATATGGGAGAAAGTCATGTTTTTTTGCCTTCATATATTTTACTCAAATGTATACGTATACACAACCATAGCCCCCAAATGCCCTGGTACGGCCGAGAGTGAGGAGAGTCCGCTCTCCCTCTCCAAATGCTCTCTCATGGCCACGCGAATATATAGCCTCTAACAGGGAAGTTCTACTCACTGCCTTCTCGTGGCACTATTGTTGTTTACGAAATTGAGAGGGCGAAAAGCGAATGTCCGGCGCTCTAACCGGGTTGGTGGACATGGAGGGTCCACCTAGGGGAGTTGGAAAACCCTGATTCCAAACCAATGGCGCACATGGGCTCCAGTATCTTGATGGAACGAATAACGTATGAACCTATTGCTGGTCACCGGCTACCATGGGACTGCATCTCCTCACGATGCTCCACTGCCTTGTGGATCAGACCTTTAGGTGAAAGGCTCGGGGTGTGGCCCCCTAAGAAAACCACCTGCTTTAGTCTGGGCACCTGGGTAGTATCACAGATCTCACACAAATCAAATGAGATTTGTGAGGCGCATATTTATCTGGTGCTTTTTTGTACCAAAATTTATGTGTTTAAATAAATAATAAATAAACCATAGATTAAGTAGTATATATTTTAATAATCCAGCACATATTCGAATAAATATGTTTAATTCATTTAAATAATAAATTAGTCCCAACAAATTCAACCTATTATACAATAATAAGAGACTGAACTAACCAACTTTATGATACTTTGTGTGACTTTAAACGACCTACTCACACTACAACTACGTAATTCTTGAAACATGTTATAAAGGAACTATTTGACATTTGAAAAGAAACATGCCTATCAAGTAATCTACATTAGCCATTCAAAAAACCCTGACCTATACTTTGTCTAAGGTATTATTGATAAGCTACACTATGGATTTGGCTTGAAAGACAATAAAAATTAAGAGTCTCAGATTATTTTCAAGTGAAAATTTTTGTGTTCATCCAGTTATTGATCAGTCTACTAGTTAACAGAATCATGAAAATTACCTCATCAAGTGTAACGGATCAATAGGTTTGGTTGACTAGGTCTATCTGAATATTTTCTCGCGAATACCTTTCAATTTTCCTGGGTCTATAACGAAAGGTGAATTTAATCAAACTGCTATTTGTATATGTGATCAAAAAATAGGGTATTCACTAATAATATTATTCACTAAACATATTTCAATTTTTGTATCCCTCCCTTATAAGTGTGTGCTCTGAATTCGTTCAGATTGAAATGTGTAAATATGAACTTATATTTCAGATCCATTCATGATTTTCCATTGTGAATTTATGAACTAGGTTAGTTGACAAATAATGGTATGCAAGGAGAATTTACATCAATTTTCAATAACCAATAATTTTTTCGTAAATGTAGATATTCGGTATCAGTGCCTGAAGATAGTAAAAACTGGCAACGATGACTGGGTGCAACATGCCAGCATAGTAAATCGTGAATGTGAAGATTTTAAACTATCAGCAATGACAGGAGATCAATTCAAATGTCTTGTTTTTGTATGCAGCTTACAGTCTCCAGAAGATGCTGACATCAGAACATCAGAACTGAACAGTGTCCAAATATCACTGAATGTCAGCGTCTGGTGAACTTGAAACATGACACCTCAATGGTAAGAAAGATACTGATATGCAAAAGCAAAACACAACCAATAAGAAGCCTTCATCCGCATGTTGGTTTTGCGGAGAGTTGCATTACAAAAGGTTCTGCCCATACAGAAACTACCGGTGCACTAAATGCCAGCTCAAATGACATAAAGAAACATGTTGTAAGAAGAAGATGCGCCGTCGCGCACCACGTGTTCATTACCGGAGACGTAAACAATACTCATTAACTAATAGAATAGTGGTGGAACGTACTAGAACAGAAACCTGAGAAATATGGTCCTCCAGAACCATAGTCAAGTGTACACAGAAGAACTGGGGGAATGCAGGAAGGTGAAACATTACTAACCGTAAAGCTGGGAGCCAGACCAGTGTTCAGACCTAAACGTCCTGTAACCTACTCAGCTCTACCAATTGTTGAGCAAGAATTAGAGAGACTACAAAAAAAGCGGAACCATGGAACTAGTAATTTTTTTCTGATTGGGCAGCACCAATAGTGATCGTTAAGAAACCTAACAGAAGCATCCGGCTATGTGCAGATTATTCGACAGGACTAAACGATGCACTTGAGGCACATCAGTCTCCATTACCAGTCTCGGAAGACTTATTTGCGAAACTGAATGGGGGAAAGTATTTTGCAAAATTGGATTTATTAGAAGCTTATTTACAGATTCCAGTTGCTGAAGAGTGCAAGCATTATTTAACGATAAACACGCATAAAGGTTTGTTCCGATATAACAGACTTCCCTTTGGAGTAAAGACAGCACTTTCAGTCTTCCAACAAGTTATGGACACCATGTTACAGGCGATTCCTGGTACTGCTGCTTATTTGGATGATATACTTATTACGGGTACAGATTACGCGGACGTAGACAAAAAGCTGGATATGGTCCTGAAAAGGATAGCAGATTATGGGTTCAGATCGCGTGCTGAAAAATGCAATTTCTACATGGAGCAGGTACATTATTTGGGATTTATAATTGACAAGAACGGAAGGAAACCTGACCCAGAAAACGTTAACGCGATTAAGACAACACCTTCACCAACTGATGTAACAACCCTGCGTTCCTTCTTGGGAATGATTAGTCACTATGGTGTTTTTCTCCCGGATCTGCATTGTTGGCGGGCACCGTTGAATAATTTACGAAAGAAGGATGCCAAATGGGTTTGGTCAATAGAATGTCAGGATGCATGTTCGAAATTGAAAAAGCTGCTCTCATCAAACCTACTGCTTGCACACTATGATCCAACACTCCTTATTGTGCATGCAGCAGACGCATCAAACTATGGAATAGGAGCTGTGATCTCACACATCTACCCTGATCTGTCTGAGAAAGCCATTTCCCACGCGACCAGATCACTGACAATGACAGAAAGGAATTACAGTCAGATAGAGAAAGAGGCACTAGCCATTATCTTTGCGGTTAGAAAGTTCCACAAGATGCTGTTTGGCGAGCAGTTTACGTTATTATCAGACCACAAACCGTTACTGACAGTCTTTGGGTCCAAGAAATGTATTCCTGTCTATACAGCAAACCGCTTACAGAGATGGGCAACAACGCTTCTGGGGTATGATTTCAAGACTAAGTACCACCCTACGACGGATTTCGGACAATCTGATGCCCTCTCAAGGTTGATTGAATCCCATACAAAACAAGAAGACGTACTTGTTGCCGCCGTAGAAGCTGAAGTTGACGCTGTGTTAGCAGACACGATCGCTGGCCTGCCGATTACATTTGAAAATATTAAAGAAGCAAGCAAAGAAGATATTATCTCGAAGACTATCCGCCGTTTTCTACTCAATAAGTGGCCTTCAGGATGACTCCAAGGAGCGATTTTACAATACTTCCGTCGACGAGAATCTATCACAATTATCAATACCTGTATCATGTTTGGCTACTGCATTGTTATCTACAGCACTCTCCGACGATGAGTACTCAAACAGTCCCATACCGGGCACCCTGGGATGAGCAAAATGAAATCACTGGCACGAAGTTATACGTACTGGCCTTCGATGGGCCAAGATATAGAACAATTGTGCCACAGCTGCGAATCATGCCTAGAAGTGGCAAGGAACCCAGCGAAGATAAAACCACAAGGATGGCCGAAACCAGATGGGCCCTGGCAAAGATTACACGCTGATTTCGCCGGCTCGATACAAGGCAGGAACTTTCTAGTTATTGTGGACGCCTACACAAAGTGGCCGGAAGTATACGAAATGAAAAATACAACGTCGGAGAACACGATTTTCAAATTATCAAGTCTATTCTCTTGTTTCGGCGTCCCAGAAATGGCACCCAATTTCTGTCGTCAACTTCTCAAACGTTTTTGCAGTGAAAATGGTATACGACACCTTCAGTCTTCTCCATTCTATCCCCAATCAAACGGACAAGCTGATAGGTTTGTGGATACGATTAGAAGAGCTTTGGTTAAGGGAGAGAGGGTAACCCGGTACAGGTGTTCAGGAGATTCCTAATGACCTAGAGTCACGCCTAACCCGGTGGTGCCAGAAGGAATTCACCGGTAGAATGTATGTTTGGGAGGAAAATCCGGACAATATTTGACAGAATATTACCACCCGAGAAAACCTGTACACGAGTATCGAACGGGCACCCGCAGCTTGAAGGTAGGTGAGAAAGTGTTTATAAAGTGGTGTCAAGGTGGTTGAAAATGGGAACCAGGGGTCATAGAACGGCGTATTAGGAAGGTACTTGATTTAGTCCGGAGAAGTGACGGAACGTGTGTCAGACATATTAATCAGATTAGAAAGGATCACAGGACAGCGACAGTAGATGCACGACCACCGTTCCACATGCCGGTGGATTCAGCGTAGAAAAGCCCGAAAGAAGGCCACAACCAACGGTTTGAAAGACGTAAAAGTGAAATCGCACAGCCGATAAGAGTGCTGAACAGAAAAAGGAGAGCAGCAACAATGTTTCAAGTAGATCCAGAAAGAAAGTCATATGTAACGGACTTCAAAGAGGGAAGGTGTAAGGATGGCTCGTTAGTAAACTTAAGGAAGCCTCAAGAAGCCCAGAAAGAGCCGAAGACATTCCATCTAATCACCGCTAGAGAAACATCCTAAATGTCGACGTGCATCTTCCCTATTGGATGAATAACAAGGGTCCCCTACGTGCCTATTGGCTGTCCGAAATGATGATTTACTTTCAGCCAATAACTATGAATACATGAGATTTTTGTACTATATTTGATACTGTGTTGGGAATAACATTCCTACCTAATAGTCTTCTGTCTTCTCTCTTGCGACGTTGCGGGTCGATCGTTCAAGTAGTCCAGTAGTACGCGGCATAGCAAGAATCTAAGCTCTAGATACAACAATTTCATTAAAACAAATGGTTAAGAATCATTTCCCGTTATATGACAACTCAGTGGAGTTACGGTTGAACCAGACATCCGGTTATTTAAATCTAAGTCCTGACTGAAATCCATCGACCATAATTTGTTAATTTTATACGATACTAAATAAAGTGAAACTACTATGAAATTTATTTCGATATCTGTAAACACACTCGTCCGAAAATGTTATTCTTATGTAAAAATCCTCAACCCCTTCTTCAGGTTAGATAGGATTAGTGTGATGTTGATAGATAACTATTGTAATACGACAATGCACCTGCACATTCATAAGTGGTTGTTCATGAGTTTCTGCCCAATAATTGATTCAATTAACCATGTTAGATAACTTTGACTACTATATGGACTGAGTTCCATGTGATTTCTTTTGATCCACGAAATTCAAAATGGTCATGTGAGAGCCACGATGGGACGATACGGACAATAAGATTTGAAAGGCAAAGTAACAGAAATGTATAGTTTTTAAGTAGCTCCAGAGATATTTCCAACAATTCCAACGAATATGAGATAAGTATACTGTCACAAATGGGGAGTATTCTGAATGGTATACGATCAGTATAACCCAAACTTTTGTGACCTTAGTTCGGTTTTTTACTAAGTATACTATGTAAATTAAAGAACAGTTACATTACTTATACACTAATTCCAATTCATATGAACGATGTTCAGTTACCGTTAACTAAAGTTTGTGGAAAATGAAAATTATAATTCAGAACATGTTTTCAAATGAGTTCGGCTGAAATATATAACTGTTGGATTTCTTTTATTCGCGATTCAAATCGGTAGTAAAAAGGGAGTATGAGAGTTAGCTCATGAGACTCAGTAGGTCTAATGAATAGTAAACTGAGAGACAATACATAAAGGGACGGAAACAATAGCCTGACTACCTGATAATATAATTGATGTTAAACATTTAATAATGAGAATACCAGTAACGATTTGGAACGGAATCATGAAAAATAATCTATTCCATACATTTTGTAATGTGAAAAATTAAGATCAGTGATACCTCGAAAATCGATAGGAATAGTCCCAGTACGTTCCATTTCTAAAATATGCTGATGAATTTCACGTAAACGTTTCTCATAATCCATATTTGTCCATACAGATACCAAAAGAACAGCTCTTCCAGCTATATGAGTGACCACTGTCATTAAATCACCTTTTGAAGATAATCGGAATTGATATCGTCGACCATCAATCAAAATTTCTTCGAAATGATAAATATTATAATGATCTAGATTGATATACTGGAACTTGTCTGAAAAGACTTCTTGGAGAGTATCAGCTTTAGCTTCAGGTAACTCAACTGACATGATCAGTCTTAAACAAAAATTTACACAAAAGTTTGCAATTTTTAAAGGGATTCACTATTCACTAGTAGCAAAAGCAACTACCATACGACAGTAATAATTTAATAAATTGGATGAACTGAGCTATTTTAGAGTGTTACGACAGTGTTATCGATTTCTCAAACATCTAGTCAACTTTTTTGAAGAGTTGAAATAATAAGTTATTATTCGATCTAGAGGTTTTCAATTTGGTCAAATTAGTTGCTCTTAACTTTCCATGGAGTTCACAACATTTGTAAAAATTTTATATAAGCAAGCACAGTGATACGTTTGTGTACTGTGCTAATAATTCGCGACTCTAACTCCAATACTGTGAGAACAATATCATATGGAATAATTCTATCCAGTTAGTATGTTGCCAAACTGTGCAATTGTTGAAATACGAATTTGAACCAGTATATATCAAGAAAAAATGAATAGAATATTTGAAGAGGGTATTCGTCATTAACACAAATCATTGTAAAGGTATTGAAATTTCATATATGGTGTTCACACTGGACACTTCCAATCTATTTGATTTACTTCTCATAGGTTGTGGCTTGAAATTGTACATCACCAACACATATACGACATAAGACCATTTTGAGTTGGGAATTCAAATCAGCCGGAAACAACTGTTATTGTCCATAAGTCTTAAAACTATGAACTGAATGAAATCTATATAGGTATTGTTCTTCAATGAACACCCCACCGAAGTCACTACATTGACGTTGTAGTGAGGCTTGCTTATCATAGTGACCCGATCGAGCTATATTGTGTGGAACGGTTATTCCTTTAGGTCCTACCACGTCAAGCAGGTTGGTTGAGGAACAGTAAATCTACAAGCAGCAAAGTTATGGTTCGAAGAGGTCGTACTGATGACTGCGCTGAGGTGTGATGACAATAAGTTGTTTCCTCCAGACAGTCAGCGCCTAGAGTAACGCTGCCTCTGTTGGGGCGTTCCTGAAAATTTCTCGTAATAGACAAGAAAGGCTCAGGAAACATTAAGAAGCATTTTATCCAATCAGCGTTTGATTAGAAACATCACGAAAATGAAAAGTCACATGTCGAGCTTCTGATTGGCTGATTACTACACTGCTACTATGTTTAGTAGCATTCCAGAATTTCCAGGAAAACCCAAGGACTTCTAAAATACCATAAAAACCCTATATTTTCTGTAAATAAATGAATCTTTGGAGTAAAGTGCTTCTCACCTATTTTGCGCCTTCTCTTTTGGGTTCAAGTTGATGTTTAGATTTAGCTTGGGGGTTTCGAGAATAGCGTTCAGTTAGCAAAACTCACAACGAAAGGAAGGGTTTAGAAAAGGTCGGTCCTAAAAAGAACAAGCAGTTGTCCTTCGGGTTTTGTCGTCACACTACCAGATTGCTACAATTACTAATAACCTAGCTTCCTTTTCACGTTCCTCAAAAAGAAATATCCTTCCATGGTGTGTGCAGCTGGTAAGTGAAGACCACCCTCATACACCTAACAGCACTGCAGATCCCCTTGTTTGGTATCAAATCCTTCCATTACTTTGTAATATTTCATCTGTGCTCACACCACCAACCCTCCTCTCTTATGACTCCATTCTCATGCGCTACTAATGCTAACTATGAGAGTACAAGAAATGTTATTTCCGGTCTCTTGAAAAAGTACTCTAACTGACATGCGGTTTTGATTTGTTTGAATTCACTTTTATTGCATCCATAACAATCTCTACTAGTCTCGTAACTTAAACCTAAAAGTTAGGAAAAATCAGTGGATGTTGGCGGGATCTACTGAACCGATAGACGCTCGACAACTCACCTCGTCTGGCTCCAAACACGATGAGAAGCGGAGGCGGCTTAGAATTAGGCTGACAAAAAGCCTACTCAATAATGATGAGGAGCGGTGAGTTGCGAAGGCAGAAGAGATGGAAAAGGCAGCGGTGATAGGTATCAGTAGTCAACCGTTAAGGCTTATCAAGCAAACGGGTATGAAGAAATTGGCTGTCTGTTATGTCCCGATAAGAATAGTGAATGGTAATTTTGGGGTCCATTTATGGATCAATATTATGCATATATTTTTATCATATAATTGCTAAATAACTAAACTATTCATATTCATATCCCCCTTATTATAGGCTTTATTTTGACCCATAGACTATTACTATACGATTTACCATTCCTGAGTTATACCCAGTCTATTCATTACTGTTCCTTATATTCACAGCCACATTTAGCTAAATTTAGCATCAGAGCCTGATAGATTAAGCCCTCAGACCTTTATGGATGTTGGTCCAGTTTTAGCGAGTAGATTGACTGAAATCTTAGCTAAAATCTGGAAACTGGTTCCGATCGCTGACCGTCCCAGTTTATAAGAAAGGACAAAAATCCTCTTGTGATAACCACAAAAGAATCTGCTTAACCAATGCGAGGAGCAAACCCGAGAAAACCAAGCTGGTTTCAGACCTAAACGAGTATGTACAGACCGAGTATCCACCCTTCGCCAGGTTCTGGAACATAGACATACTTTTCGACGTCCGACTGTAGTTATATTTCTTGACCTTAAGGCGGAGTTTGACTACGATGATCGTGAGGTTCTGTGGCGGTGTCTATCATTGAAGGACATCCCAAAGAAGTACATTAACTTTGTGCAGAATCTCTTCCCGAACATTTCTAGTCGAGTCAGCGCTTGTGAAGAACTATCATCGGAATTGATAACTTCAAAGTGTTGATCAGGGTCGTCTGCTTCTCCCATTTTTATCCAACTTTGTCGTTGACATGCTTTTAGAAGTAACACTCTCATTGTTTACCTTTTCAGGAGTCGTCCTACCGGGAGATTCACTTATTGACTCGGAATACCCCAATAATATAGTTCTGTTTGAAGATGCTGACAAAGTGCAATCTTCTAACCACATTAAGTAATAACGCAAGCATGTTTCGGATGCGGTTCTAACCCTCCAAATCCAAAATGTTACCTCAGGATTAACCTGCGTTCGAGTCTGAGTTAGTCATAGGGAGTGAATTATTCGGACGTATCGACCGCCTCACTTATCTTGGAAGTGTCATCAGCAGTGGTGTTTGAAGAAATCTCAGCACGGATTCAAAGGGTTTTATTGGTATTTGCCAACTTGCTGTGTGGGGAAGATATCGTTTATACTTGCTTGATGAGTACATTTATCAAGTGATCATAATTTTTTCTGCTTTGACAATCCTAATTTTCCGAGAGTTTATTATTATGTAAATTAATCCTTACACACTATGTTGCATTATCGTATGTCAGTCATAAATGTACGGGTCAAACCATAATTTTTATTACATGTAATAAAGGATTAGACATCAAATTCTAAGTGACATAATATTCTGTGAGATCTACCATGACAATTTCATCTTGTTGTACTAATGGGGTATGACAACTATTTGGTTATGTTCACTGTTCGCTAGCTCCGCTTTTTTCACGGCAGTCTCGATATCATGTCTATTCATATAGGATTGAAAACCATTTTGACGATTGATTAATTATTTCACTGATTATTACTGAGATATATTGACTATATGGTCATAAGGTTGATCCCGGAGGGTTGTCTAGCGAAGGATTACTGACGTACAGTTAGACATAAATAAATACGTGCCAGCAATATAGTATGATATGAGTCTTAACCAGATTGATGGGATCTGAAGGCACAGCTAGATGAGTTGGAAAAGCCTGATTTCAAACCAATGGTGTAGATAAGTTCCAGGATCTTTAGAGAAAAAATGACGTATGAACCTTTTATTGGTCTCTAGCTACCATGGGACTGAATCTAATGTTGTTTTATTACCTTGTGAATTAGACCTCTAGGCCAAAGGCTCGGGGAGTGGCCCCCTAAGAAAATCACCTGTTTCGGTTTGGGCACCCAGGAAGTAGACCAACCCACACACAAACTAAAGTCAAGTCACTGACCGGTCGAAAGTTGAATGCTACCACTAAATATGAATTCTGAATCAGCATTTTCTGAAACCATGTATACTATTCAAATTGCCCCCCCTCAACTTTCCCACACAAATGGATATCGGACAACAGATAGGGTTGGCCATGTCTTTAGAAAGTCTTAATACCGACGTTTGTTGTCTATCCGAGACCCGTATTCAAGACTCTGATGAAGTACTACAAATTCGCTCTCCAATTTTCGCTTCAAAAGGCTTTTTTACGTGTGTTTATCTGGGGACCCTTTGGGAACTTCGTCTCTTCTTGCTGGCGTTGGAGTCGCTGTTATATCGATTGATTGCGTGCCCAGTTAATATGTGAACGTGCTGATTCCCGCCAATGAGAGAAGAGTGAATTATCGATCGGAGCAATGATATACAAAAGCTGTATGAACAGTCTTGAGTATTCGTCAGTCCTGATTTCCGCCTAACTCAGCCAGTTAAGTCCAGAACACTAATAACAGATCTGGAGTTGATATCCGGATTTTTAATTTCCCGAATTTATCTTCCCCCAAGAAAGAGCGTCGGATCTTCATATTCGCAAGTTACGTTCAACGTGATTTTGTTTATATCATTTTTCCTGCATTCAATAGAGAATCTGCGAGGACTGATTGGATGGTGAGGATCGACATTTGACATGAGGTCAGAGTTTGGTTCTTCTGAAATATTGTCATCACATTTATAGGGAATACCACTAATAAATAGTGAGTCACTATGATAATCAGCGTCCAACAAAACTGCACTAGATTCTTGATTATCATTTGATGCATGTGACACATTTTTTGGTAAAACATGGGAATCTCCAGAAATTACAGTTGTAGAACGATGAGCTCCAAACAGTACAGCTGCATTCAGTGCACTGCTCGATTTGTTTTCTGTTTCTTCATGGGCGGTTGCTGCAGCAATCTTATAGGCGTTTAACAAGATATTTTCTTTCTGTGAACTGGACAATTTATTGTTGTTACGTTCTGTTTCGGGTATAATAGAATTTGAACCAAGTATAGGGCACGTCTCTGAAACAGACAGTACTGGACTACTGGGCTGATCATGTGTGATTGCTACTTCTTCGTTTAAATTACTGTTGGTCACGGATTCATTGAGGCTTTCACCGGCATATTCATTCATTCTGCAATCAATTTCCAGCTCTGTGCGCAATTTAGGAATTAATGCGTCAACTTCCATCGCACGCCCAAAGCATGGGTGATTCAGCAGCTTTGAGTGTAATTTGTCAATGAATTCCAACTGACTCTTTTTGAAACGCTGCTCTTGTCGCTGGAATAGCAACTGTAATTGATCGGAAGTTAGAGCCATTTTTTGCCGTATGACTAATGACCAATGTCGTTCAAGGACAGCAACGACAATTTCAGATGCTGATTGCAGGAAATAATAACCTGACTTCCGACCAATTACAGGCTGACTTAGGTTCGAATTTTTTTTGTACCCCGTCGCCAGTTATATCGTTTGCGAGCGTACGTGCGCCCTGTTTCATATATGAACGTGATAATGCCCGCCAATCAGAGAGGAGTGAATTATCGATCGGAGCAATGATATACAAAAGCTGTATGAACAGTCTTGAGTACTTATCACTCCTGCTTTCTGCCTAGCCCAGCCAGTTAAGCCCAGAACACCAGAACAGCCTCTGCAATATGAATCATTATTCTCAAACATACTGGGTTTATATACCAAACAAAACTGACCATATCGTACCATAAAATAGAAAATAACATTTGTACAAGATTTGGCCAAATGTGGCTGTGAATAGTGGGGACAGTAACTTATGGAAAAGGGATAACTCAAGAATGGTAAATCGTATAATAATAGTTCATAGGTCAAAATAAAGCTTATAATAAGAACACGAATACGATTAGTTTAGTTACTTAACAATTATACAATAGGAAATATACATATCACATTGGTCCATAAATAGTCCTCAGAGTTACCATTCATAATTCTCCACGGGATATATCACTCGCACTAAGCGCTAGAGCTGAGGTAGCACTAATCGATTGAATCCCCATTAACAGTCGGTTATGTGCTTTTAGATTAGAAAGCTCCATCAAAATGAGAAGAAATCGGCGTGAGAAACGGTGTCTTTTCGTTATCTCCGCCTATGCCCCGACAGATTGCAGCCCGGATGCAATCAAGAATGAATTCTACCACCAGTTAACTGTTCTTCTCCAGAAAGTGCGTTCGACAGATATTGTAGTACTAGCCGGAGACTTAAATGCTAGGGTCGGGCGTCTAGGTACAGAAGAGAGTCGTTTAGGTAGCCGATGGGGACTTGTTGGTCGAGGGACAGATAACGGGGACCGTCTACTGAAACAGTGCACAGACTATAACCTGTTTCTGGCTGGCACCAACTTCCGGCACAGTCATCGCCGGTGTGCCACTTGGTGTCCTCCCTCTGCATCCCAAGCCTGGACTCAGATTGATCACATCGTGATCAGCTACCGCTGGCGTGGTTGTGTACAAGACTGCCGCTCCTTTTGGAGTACCTATCTGGAGTCTGATCATGCCCTGGTCTGCTCCAATCTTACCTTACTTTTCAGTGGCCAACGAATTGATCGTCATCTTTGGATTGCTGTCAGTAAATTGGTTGCAACATCTGTTGCAAGTAAGTATCGAGCGGAGCTAGCCTCTAGGCTAGCTACCATCCCACCGGAAAGTATAGATGAGCGATAGTTGCAACTGAATGACGCCATGAAAATGGCAAGTAAAGTCGCATGCGTCTTCGCGAAACATCCCGCTTATAAGCACTGGGTTTCTTCTGGCTCCTTACAACTGATGAAAGCCCGTTGGTCTACTCCGGGTGACCGTGAGTTTGACCACAAACGAAGGCTGTTACTCAATAAAATTTGGCAAAGTTTGTTTGAAGATCGAGAAGGCTGGTGGTCGGAGGGGATTCAATCGACTAGTGCTACCTCAGCTCTAGTGCTTAGTGCGACACCAACGCCAGCAAGAAGAGACGAAGTTCCCAAAGGGTCCCCAGATAAACACACGTAAAAAAAGCCTTTTGAAGCGAAAATTGGAGAGCGAATTTGTAGTACTTCATCAGAGTCTTGAATACGGGTCTCGGATAGACAACAAACGTCGGTATTAAGACTTTCTAAAGACATGGCCAACCCTATCTGTTGTCCGATATCCATTTGTGTGGGAAAGTTGAGGGGGGGCAATTTGAATAGTATACATGGTTTCAGAAAATGCTGATTCAGAATTCATATTTAGTGGTAGCATTCAACTTTCGACCGGTCAGTGACTTGACTTTAGTTTGTGTGTGGGTTGGTCTACTTCCTGGGTGCCCAAACCGAAACAGGTGATTTTCTTAGGGGGCCACTCCCCGAGCCTTTGGCCTAGAGGTCTAATTCACAAGGCAATAAAACAACATTAGATTCAGTCCCATGGTAGCTAGTGACCAATAATAGGTTCGAAATCAGGCCTTTTCAACTTCCACCTTTATTTATTATTTTATTTTATTTAAACACATATATTGGTACAAAAGGGCACCAGATACATATGCGCCACACAAAATAATGAAAGTAGGAAGAGAAAGGATGAAAAGATAAGGCGGACTAAAATGTACAACCAGAAAACTCTTTCAGTTAAGAAAGTTAGAACCACTCTTTATGTAGAAAGTAAAAGAAGGTTGCAGCAGGATCGCCACTGGCTT
The DNA here is from genome assembly GCF_000237925.1 of Schistosoma mansoni. Lineage (NCBI taxonomy): Eukaryota > Metazoa > Platyhelminthes > Trematoda > Strigeidida > Schistosomatidae > Schistosoma > Schistosoma mansoni. The sequence goes on along the minus strand of NC_031495.1, from coordinate 44,821,224 downwards.
CTATTCTGAGCCATATCTGATAACGTCTCTAGCCACTGTGTTGCACCATCTCTCGGACTCCAGCCAGGGAGTCGTGAAGGACCAACAGAAGCTAGCCCTTTGCAGCTTTCTTTCATGCCACGACACCATGTCATACACTGACCTCCTCTCCGCTTTTTCCAACCAGTCCCAGGGTCGGCAAATAATGCACGACGTGGAAGTCTCTGGGACGACATTCGTAAAACATGTCCAAGCCACCGAATTCGGTGTTTCAAGATGGTGACACCAATTGAATTATCGTCTCTGCGCTCGAACACACGATGCCGAACCTCTGCATTACTAACATGGTGTTGCCACTGGATGTCAGCAATCCTTCGGAGACAACGATGATCGAACACAGAGAGTCGTCTAACATCCTCAACTCGGAGAGGCCAGGTTTCACAAGCATAGAGCAAAACTGCTCTCACCGACGCGTTGTAGATCCGACCTTTTACAGCCAGACTAACATCACGAAGGCGCCAAAGATGGCCCAGATTGGCATAAGCCGCTCTGGCTTTCCTTATACGTGCATCAATCTCATCACTCACGCCACCACCAGCACTTATATAGCTACCTAGATACACGAACTTCTCAACTACTTCGATCTCCTCACCATCCAGGGTGAGTACAGGATGAGAATCCTGCCAGTCTTGTAGGAGTACTTTGCACTTGGAGGGTGCAAAGCACATGCCGTACCTGCGGACACTGATTGCCAACTGATTAAGTGCGGATTGCATGGTTTGAGCATTATCGCACAGTAAGACAATATCACCCGCATACTCAAGGTCGAGAAGTCGTTCTCCAGGCAACATATCCACACCGCCATTACTTACATCCATCAGAGCTGTTTCCAGGATGTCGTCGATAGCAAAGTTGAAGAGGAATGGTGAGATCGGGCAACCCTGCCTAACCCCACTGCTCGAATGGAACAAGGGAAAGAGATGGTTGTATGCCCTCACTCTGCCTGAGGTGTTCGTATACAGGGCCTTTAAGATGTTAATGAACTTCTCAGGCACACCCTTCTTCAATAGACAATCCCAGAGAACAGTCCTGTCCAACGAATCGAAGGCAGCCCTGATATCAAGAAACACTATGATTGTTGGCCTGCGATAAGTATGACGGTGTTCTAACATTTGGCGGAGGGTGAAGATGTGATCAATGCATCCTCAACCAAAACGAAAACCTGCCTGCTCCTCGCGAGTCAATTGTTCTCGGGTTTTAAACAACCTACGAAGAATGATAGAAGCCAATAGTTTGGACGCAATCGAAAGTAGACTTATCCCCCGATAGTTGTTACGGGAACAACGTGAACCCTTTTTAAGGATAGGGACGACTATTGACTCATTCCATGATGTTGGAACACTTTCTTCTTCCCAAACCTTTCCAAACAACACAGTCAATTCCTTAGTCAGAAGGTCACCACCATCTTTAAAAAGAGCCGGAGGTAAGTCATCTGGGCCAGGTGATTTGTAACGTTTCAAGAGTTGGAGTTCCTTGCGGACTTCCGCCTCGTTTGGTGGATCAGTCGTCACCGGCCATGGGGGGCAGGACAAGCTGGTTGATGTTGCCGGAGCAGCAGGCCAGTTGAACTGCCCTTCGAAGAATTCCGCCCATCGTCCAAGACGTCGAGAGATATTAGTGATTGGCATCCCATCATCCTCGTAGATTGTTTCACTCACACCAGACTTCTTGCTGCCAGTGGCTCGGATGAGTTGGAAGAGCTTCCGGCAGTTACCAGATGCAGCTGCTGCTTCCATCTCATTAGCACGCTCCGACCACCAGGCTTCTCGGTCCTTACGCAAGCTTTGCCCGATTTCATTACGTAACAGCCTTCGTTTGTGGTCATACTCACGGTCACCCGGAGTAGACCGACGGGCTTCCATCAGTTGTAAGGAGCCAGAAGAAACCCAGTGCTTGTAAGCGGGACGTTTCGCGAAGCCGCAAGCGGCTTTACTCGATATTTTCATGGCGTCGTGAAGAAGCAACCAATGTTCATCTATACTTTTCGGTGGGGTGGTAGCTAGCCTAGAGGCTAGCTCCGCTCGATACTTACTTGCAACAGAAGTTGCAGCCAGTTTACTAACATCAATCCGTTGGTGGTGGTCAATCCTTCGGCCACTGAAAAGTAAGGTGAGATTGGCGCAGACCAGGGCATGATCAGACTCCAGATAGGTACTCCAAAAGGAGTGGCAGTCTTGTACACAACCACGCCAGCGGTAGCTGATCACGATGTGATCAATCTGAGTCCAGGCTTGGGATGCAGAGGGAGGACACCAAGTGGCACACCGGCGATGACTGTGCCGGAAGTTGGTGCCAGCCAGAAACAGGTTATAGTCTGTGCACTGTTTCAGTAGACGGTCCCCGTTATCTGTCCCTCGACCAACAAGTCCCCATCGGCTACCTAAACAACTCTCTTCTGTACCTAGACGCCCGACCCTAGCATTTAAGTCTCCGGCTAGTACTACAATATCTGTCGAACGCGCTTTCTGGAGAAGAACAGTTAACTGGTGGTAGAATTCATTCTTGATTGCATCCGGGCTGCAATCTGTCGGGGCATAGGCGGAGATAACGAAAAGACACCGTTTCTCACGCCGGTTTCTTCTCACTTTGATGGAACTTTCTAATCTAACAGCATATAAACGACTGTTAATGGGGATCCAATCGATTAGTGCTGCCTCAGCCCTAGCGCTTAGTGCGACACCAACGCCAGCAAGACCAGACGAAGATGCCACAGGGTCCCCGGATAAGCGCACGTGGAACAAGCTTTTCGAGGCGACAGATGGAGAGCGGATTTGTAGTACTTCACTAGTCTTGAATACGGGTCTCGGAGAGACAACAAACATCAACATTAAGACCTTCCAAAGACATAGCCAGCCCTATCTGTTGTCTGATCTGCATTAGTGTGCGAACGTTGAAGGAAGCCAGCTTGAACGGCGTACGTGGTTTCAGAAAGACTGCTTCAGTATTCATAATCGGTGGAAGCATTCACTTTCAACCAGATAGTGACTGGAGATCGTTTAGATAGGACAGATTTTCCACTATGGGCGAGCTGCTGCATAAGTTGAAAAGTAAGGTTACACAAATTGGGGATAAAAGGGGGTGAGTTAGCGATATGGTAAATAATAATAATAATAATAATAATAAAGGTAATAATAATAATAATGTAAATTGTCTTGCTTCTAGTATGAGCAGGAATAGTATCGTCAATAAAATTCATCATTTCATTTATTTGTGTGTGGGCTGTGATACTGCCCGGGTGCCCAAACCGAAGCAGGTGGTTTTCTTAGGGGGCCACACCCCGAGCCTTTGACCAAAAGGTCTGATCCACAAGGCAGTGGAGCATCGTGAGGAGATGCAGTCCTATGGTAGCCGTTGACCAATGACAGGTTCGTCCGCCATTCGTTCCATCAGGATACTGGAGCCCATGTGCACCATTGGTTTGGAATCAGGGTTTTCCAACTCCCCTAGGTGGACCCTCTGTGTCCACCAACCCGGTTAAAGCGCCGGACATTCGCTTTTCGTCCTCTCACTTTCGTAAACAACACCCCCGCCACGAGAAGGCAGTGAGTAGGACTTCCCTGGCAGAGGCTATATATTCGCTGGCCATGTGAATATATAGCCTACTGGGTTACAAAGCCGGACATTCGGTTTTCGTTCTCTTAATTTCGTAAACAACGCGCTTATCGCAAGAAGACAGCGAGTAGGACTTCCCTGGCACTGGCTATATAAGCATGGTTACATGTGAGCACCTCGAGAGAGTGGACTCTTCTCATCCTCTCCGTTGTACCAGGGCATTCGGGAGCGATGCCCTTTTGTAGCTGTTAATGTTTCCCACATTGTGCTGAAACTAAATAAAATAATAGTAGAAAGTCATTGATGTGGGCGACTATTTCGTCTTCTTCCTACCAAGGATGGTAAATGAAAGTTATCTACACTAGAAGGACTAGTGACAGCCAAAGTAACAAAACGTGTGGAATTGTCTCGGAAATCCGGCAATCCCTGAAAGCGTTACTTGTGAATTTGGTCCTAAGCTTCCAATACGATAAACACACTGTGACCAACTTATCATTTTGGCGACCTAATCTAAACCAATTAACGTATTGGCACTTACGTCTTGGTTTTCAGTTGCTGCTACCTTGACGTGGTGGTCGGGCTTGCCTATCGTGATGATCCAATCGAGCTATGCTGGCTGGAACAATCGTTCCTCAAGGTCCTACCATGCCAGACAGGTCGGTTGAAGAGCGGTGAGACTAAAAGCAGCAATCCCAAGGTCCGAAGGCGAAGTCGTACTGCTGACTGTACAGAGGTGTGAAAGCAGTAAGGTGTTTCCTTCAGACAACCAGCATGACAGCGATGCTGCCTTCCCACAAGGAGGGGTGGGGTTAGAAAAAGGTCGACCCTAAAAATGCACACCTCGCCTTATCCCACGGATTTCCGTCTCCGGCGGTAAGGACTTTTGAAGAACGGAGCTAACACGTCAAAAATCCCCCACAAAAAGGCCGTGCGTGACCGGCCTCAAGCAGATGTCCCTTGGGCACTGCGGTCACGCTCCCAGGTCGTTAAGACCAACACTAATCCAACTTCTTTTTCAGGTCCCTCAAGAAATACCCTTCCACGGTGTGGGCAGCCGGGAAGTGATACTAGCCCTCATACCCTTAACTGCACACAAGACCAAGTTGGTCGCTTTCAAATCCTTCCTACACCTAATAACTCTGTTATCTCCTCGACTAACCCTTCCCACGTCCTTTTATCGCGTCGCACCGCTAGGGCAAACGATTCGAGTACACAGAACGTTATTCCTGGTCTCTTGAAACCACGCTCTAAACTACATATAGGAACTTTTAATGTCCGAACATTGTGCCAAATAGGACAACAGGCTTCCTTAGCTAGAACTCTAGAATCTTACACCATCGATGTGTGCTGCGTCTCCGAAACGCGCATACAAGATCCGAGTAGTGTCATTCATTTGACCGCACCTAATCAAAATAAAGTTTCATCTCGATACACGCTCCGTGTATCGGAAGCCCTGACGCTGCTTCCCGTGGCCTCGCTGGAGTAGGTATAGCATTAAGTCCTAGGGCAGAACTAGCTCTTTTAGACTGGATCCCAGTAGACAGTCGTCTATGCGCTGTTCGACTAAACGGATCAGTAAGGACTCGGAAAGATAGGGAAATTCGTCGTTGCCTCTTCGTCGTCTCTGCCTGCTCTCCCACTGACTGCAGCTCAGACGATATAAAAGATGAGTTCTACAGGAAACTTTCTGACCTTCTCCGAGAAGCTAGGCGTTCTGATGTAGTAATAGTAGCAGGTGACTTTAATGCTCAAGTAGGTAAACTAAGTGAAAGGGAAGGACACCTGGGTGGATCTTATGGTGTCATGGCGAAAAGAACAGATAATGGCGACCGTCTGTTGCAGCTATGCTCAGATAACCGCCTATTTCTTGCAAATACTAACTTTAAGCATAAGGAAAAACATCTTTTGACCTGGCGACCCCCGAATTCGTCCCAACGTTGGACCCAATTAGATCACATCGCTATCAGCCACCGATGGAGGGGCTCGATAGAAGACTGTCGCTCATTCTGGGGCACATGCTTAGATTCAGATCATGCTCTAGTGCGAGCACGTATTTGTCTGCGTCTTACTGGACGTAGGAAAGACACTGCAGGGAAGCCTCTAAGGGTTCTACTTAATGGTAGGCAAGCTAAGAATATATTTCAGGAACAACTAGAAAAACAGTTAGGCAGCCATGTAAGTTGTGTCCACCCCGAGGCAGCGTGGAATGACATCCGAAAAGCTGTGGAATCAGCAGTGATATCCGCTAATAAGGTAAACCATAACGTTAGGGAGAAACAATGGATCTCGGCAGCATCTACCGCACTGATAGATGCTCGTAAACTCATCCCACCTGGCTCTGAGCATAACGAAGAGCGGAGTCAACTTAAGCGCAGGCTTATAAGAAGTCTACGTAATGATCGTGAACAGTGGTGGGTAGCGAAAGCAAGAGAGATGGAAAAGGCAGCGGCAATAGGTAACAGTAGGCAGCTATTCAGACTCGTTAAAGAAACCGGTATTAGGAACCCGAATATCAGTGAAACCATCTCAGATAAAGATGGGCATATAATTCATTCTCAATCCAGGAGGTTGGATCGATGGGCAGAACACTTTAGGGATCAGTTCAACTGGCCTTCAGCCACACTTCAATTACCCACGATCCCCAGTCGTCCTGAATGGCAAATTGATGTAAGTCCTCCAACCCTCTGTGAGGTTGAAAAAGCTATAGGAAATCTGAAGCGAGGGAGAGCAGCAGGCCCTGACAGGTTGACCCCTGAGATTTTTAAGGATGGTGGTCCAGTACTAGCAGTGAGATTGACTGAGGTCTTAGGTAGAATCTGGGAACTGGACGTAATTCCATCTGACTGGTCCCAATCACTGATTGTGCCAGTTTATAAGAAAGGACAAAAGTCCTCTTGTGACAATCACAGAGGGATCAGTTTGACTAATATAGTATCTAAAATATTAGCTTCAATAATACTAGGTCGCCTAACCAAAGCTCGTGAAGAGCAGACTAGAGAAAACCAAGCTGGTTTTCGACCTGGACGTGGTTGCATAGACCAGATATTCACCCTACGTCAGGTCCTAGAACATAGACACAAATTCAGACGTCCCACAATAGTAGTATTTCTTGACCTTAAGGCGGCATTTGACTCTGTTGATCGTGAGGTTCTATGGCAATGTTTGTCACTGAAAGGAGTACCAAAGAAGTACATTAACCTCATAAAGGCTCTCTACTCGAGCACAACTGGTCGAGTTAGAGCCTATGGCGAACTGTCATCAGAACTGATTACCACAAGTGGCGTTCGTCAGGGCTGTCCACTCTCCCCATTCTTGTTTAACTTTGTCATTGACTTACTTTTAGAGATAGCACTTTCATCAGCTAAACCTCCAGGAGTTGAACTTTTACCAGGAGACTCACTTGTCGACTTAGAATACGCCGACGACATAGTTTTACTCGGTGAAGACGCTGACAACATGCAGAGTCTTCTGACCACTATAAGCAACTATGCAGGCATGCTCGGAATGCGATTCTCTCCCTCGAAGTGCAAAATGTTACTTCAGGATTGGGTTGCATCGACACCTGAACTAATGATAGGGAGTGAAGTAGTTGAGCGTGTAGACCACTTCACTTATCTTGGAAGTCTCATCAGCCCTTGTGGTCTGGTATGTGACGAAATCTCAGCACGGATACAGAAGGCTCGTCTAGCTTTCGCCAACTTGCGTCATTTATGGCGTAGGCGAGATATCCGTCTAGCAACCAAAGGACGGGTTTACTGTGCAGCAGTTCGCTCCGTCCTACTCTATGGCAGTGAAACATGGCCAATAAGAGTAGAGGATATTCGTAGGCTACTAGTGTTCGATCATAGGTGTCTTCGAAGCATTGCTCGTATATCCTGGGACCACCGGGTAAGTAATGTAGTTGTTAGGAAACGAGTACTAGGTAGGGATGGCAAATCGATTGATGAAGTAGTGAAACTTCATCAGTTGAGATGGCTGGGACATGTGTTACGTATGCCCGACCACCGACTGCCCCGACGTGCAATGTTTCATGGTGTAGGAGTAGGTTGGAAGAAAGCTAGGGGTGGCCAGACCAAAACGTGGCACAAATCAATGAAGTCACTGACAAGTGGACTGGGCCATGTTGGTAGGTGTAGACTACCTGGTTGGGATTCGCGAGATGACAGCAACCGATGGTTAGAGACCTTGAATGACATGGCTCAAAATCGTTTGCAATGGCGAAGATGCATCCACTCTTTGTGTTCTACCAAATTCTAATCTTCTGAATTCCTCATGTCTTTATCTTTTTCTCTTTCCAAATTTATTTCACTGTACTATACTCCTTCAATAATTTCTTGAAACCCCTAATCTTTTGGATTTCTGATTATACTCCTACTACTTCTACCACTATGGGATTTGAATCGACAACTGCATCTCTGTGCTAATGTGGTATGGCAACTCGAACTGATGTACGTACGTACGAAGTTCTACGTTGTGACTGACTGACTGACTTGGTTTTCAGTTATCAGTCAGTCAGTCAGCGACAACGTAGTTATAGTTCCATGTCGTTCCTTGTTCGGTGTGGATAGTTTTAGGACTTCACTGCACTGGTCCTGGTGAATCGACTTATTTACGGGTCGGTATATCTTGAGTATCAATGAAAGGCTTTGTTCTAGATGAGTGGAGTCGCTGAAACGAGTGAATAACAAGTTAGGCAACAGTGGACTATACCGATGATCTTGAACGACTTACCAGCCACTCAGGAAATGCCGCTGGGTTATAAGTCGAATAACGACAAAACGCAATAGAATAACAGTGGTTTTGATACGATAGATAACTCCTCACATGTTAAGTTATTCACTATGGTAGAAGAAAAAGGTTGAATTTATACACTAGGAGTCTGGGTAATGTATTGAATCATGGTTATGTTCTCACCACCATTTGACATCAACTATGATGTATGAGGGTTTGGGTTGGATGTTAGGGTTTTGTGTTAAGATTACGGATTAGGATAAAGGTTCTCATCCAGAACTGACATCAGCTATAATGCAATGATGAATCGCAACCCATTTGTTCGCAAACTTATTTTTAAAAAAATTGGGTTGAAATTTACTGTTGGGCATTAAGGTGAGGAAAATGCTATATATGTGCTGTTCGACTAAATGGTTCCGTAAGAACTCAGAAAGATTGGGACACACGTCGTTGTCTTTTCGTCGTTTCTGCCTACGCTCCCGCTGACTGCAGTCCGGATGAAGTGAAAAATGGATTTTACAGAAAGCTTTCTGAACTTCTTCAAAAAGCCAAACACTCAGACATAGTGCTCGTAGCGGGTGACTTTAATGAACAATTAGGCAGCTTAAATCAAACAGAAAGACATTTAGGTGGGTATTTTAGTATTCCGGCTAAACGAACCGATAATGGTGATCGTCTGTTGCAACTATGCTCAGACAATCGTTTATTTTTAGCAAGCACTAACTTTAAGCATAAGGAGAGACATCGTCTAACATGGCGACCCCCCTAAATCGAGCCAACGATGAACTGAAATAGACCATATTGTCGTCAGTCATCGTTGGAGAGACTCGATAGAAGATTGTCGTTCGTACTGGAATGCATGTTTAGACTCTGATCACTTTTTAATACAAGCACGCATTTGTTTGCGT
>NC_031495.1:44776300-44811794 GCF_000237925.1 Schistosoma mansoni | reverse complement strand
TCAGCCACAACGTAAAACCAAGCACATATATGCATCGGTCTAAGTTGCCATACCTCATTAACACAACAAGATGAACATCAAATTCATAGAAGCAGTTAATTTGATGGTGACAATATATAAAAGAAAGATTGTATGTAAAGATATGGTACAGAAAGAAAGAAAGCTATGAAACAATTTTAATCTTATAGTTTAAGGGCAAATAAAGGGTGTATACACCATTGAAATAAATACTTCTATGAATTTGGTATTCATCTTGTTGTGCTAATGAGATGTGACAACTTGGACCGATGCATATATGTGCTTGGTTTTACGTTGCAGCTGACTGACTGAAACGCTATCTGGTTACAATGAATCAAACCAAGTACTTTAATAGACAATATGCATCAGTAAATACTTCTTGCGATTTAGCTGACTTATCGTGCCGCATTCACTGCCATGTCGCGTCATAGCATTTTAGGAACCAAATATAGTTAATTTTCACCTGGTTAATAATAACATACAATCTGGTTAAAGTTACATTCCTAATCATGCGCAGAAATATAGGAGGTGCCTTAATTTGATTGATTAGCTAGATGAATACGTTTACTCTACGTTACGGTGGAGAACAGCATAGGAGTTTGAAGACAGAAACCCCGTAGAGCAACAGAAGATAATGATTCAAGACAAATTCATTAGTTGACTGATTACGTACAACGCGGTCTTCATACCAAAAACCTGTATTTTGGTTGATAATTTGTAATCCAACTCTCTAAAATGAGTTTTCCAGGCCTGATGTTTTTCAAAGTTACCAACAGACGGCTATTGAAACGTTAAAGACCTGGAACCATACCGTAACAATTAACTGAAAGAGTAAAGGATTCATTAACAAGATAATTTTTTGGACAAAAAGTCGGACACCAGACAGTGCACCCGAAACTTTTGAGCAGAATTTATTTATCCGTGTGGTTAATCAACATTTAGACATCATAGGTAATCTTAGTTAGTGATGAAAACCAGGACTGTAATTCGTAACACCTAGTTCTAACTCGAACTTCTATTCCCACCTCCTCAAACTAATTTATAACCCGATTTTGGCCCTATTAATCTGTCGAAGTTTGATAAGTAGGCTTCAATAATGTGCGACGGTCTTCATCATTGTAGTCTCACCGGAATCATCTGGTTTTAATTAATTCTTCGGAAAGATATTTAGTACTCATGTTGACTTTCTGTCTTGTGTACCTTGAAGAATATTTACCAATGAGTCATAAGAGAGTGATAAGGCTTATTTGGTCGGGATAAATAGACCAGACGTCATGGTACGAGAAAATATAGTAAAAACCATCAGAAAAAGTTACTAACCCGCCAAATATCTTGAATTGATATATTACCAACAACTCGTCGGCACTGTTTCAAACAAATCGATGTTTCTTCTCATTGTTAACAAAATGACGAGCATTTTGAAGTATCTGAGATAGTACAGATCCCAATGATGGTTTTTCAAGGCTAACGTTTGTTTTTCTCATGAACTGATCGAACAATCAAAAACAGTAATATTCACATACACTGCTATATAGATGTGGTGTCAAGCTTCTCAGTCAAAACTCCAAAGTGTAATACGAATATAAAGTGGACATCCCAAGTGCTTAACAATGCTGTGAAATGACAAGACCATTTATACATCCGTATTTTTTCTCATAGGCTGAAGTATAGTCAAATGATTTGATTGAGACACCATCGCATTCACGTGACACTTTATATAAACAGTACTATCAATAATCCTCCGGGTAATTCACACAAAGCCTTCTAAGAAACTTGTTTCTCAGATTTCTAAGAAACTTGTTTCTCAGATTATTTCACCCGCTTATTTTAATTATTTTGTCAGTTTTCAGGTTATTGTTACCTTTATTGTTACCTATTCTAACTAATCTTGTATTCGTTTGTATGGTTATATTGTCGTACACGTAGTTCTAGCCTTGTTTTATGTTCACCTGTTTCCGATAGTCAGGCAAAATCGGAACATAAAATGACTTGTTTATGTTACGAACCATAATTTAATGCACTCAGATTCGGATAATAAAACTTCATAAGTTTTTATCGGAAACTCTATTTTCGGGTAAATTATTTCAACCAGGCCATCTAACGAATAAAAAACGAAACGATTAAGTAATCACTGTTGATAATGTTACCGCCTATAAAACATGATAAACTTGCGAAACTGGTTACTCTGAAATATTGTTCTATGTTGTTTCGAGATTCTTTGAAGTTCTTCAGTTGTACCATGGCGATATGAATGAATGACGGTATCAATCCATGGTAAACCACTGGCAAAGTCGAAACATGTATCAATAAATCCTGTGGATAGATGTCTAAAGGCTGAAGCGTCATGATTCTATATATTCATGACCACTGTTGTAATGCATTTGTAATTACAACAGTTTTGCTCTTAATTGTAGATAACCTGTTCATGCAGAATATTTAGCCCATGATATTAGAGAAGAAATTTGGCTCAGATATTTTGACGATACTTTTGCTTTCAGTCAGTCAGTCAGCTACAACGTAAAACCAAGCACATATATGCATCGGTCCAAGTTGTCACATCTCACTAGCACAACAAGATGAACAACAAATTCATAGAAATAGTTACTTCAATGGTAGTAATATATAAAAGAAAGATTGCATCTAAGGACATGGAACAGGAAGAAAGAATTAGTTCGTAGAAAGAAAGGGATAAAGTAATTTTAATCTCACCGTTTAAGGTAAGATAAAGAGTGTATACACCTATGCCATTGCGATCAATGCTGAGCCATGTCACTCAGAGTCTCCAACCATTGGTTACGATAGTCTCGCGGAACCCAACCAAGTAGTCTGCATCTACCAACATGGCTCAGACCAGCAGTTATTAACTTCAAACACTGATGCCATCTGTGACCAAATATTAGTAGCTTACAAGTATCTTCTACTCTTAATGGCCACGTTGGGCACCCGCAAAGTAGGAGAGAACGAACTGTCGCGCAGTATACTCGTTCCTTAACTAATGGACGGATATCTCGTCTTCGCCATAGGTGACGTGAGTCTTCGAAAGTCAAACGAGCCTCCTGAATCCGTGCAGAGATTTCGTCAGACACCAACCTATTAGGGCTGATGAGACTTCCAAGATATGTGAAGTTTTCAACGCGTTCGACTACTTTACTCCCTATTCTTAGTTCAGGTGTTGACGCAGGTCAGTCCTAGAACAACAAATTGCATTTAGATGGGTAGAAACACATCCCAAACATCCTTGAATTGTTGCTCAGTGCTACCAAAAGACTGCATTTTTTCAGGGTCTTCACCAAACAGGAATATATCATCTGCATATTCCAAGTCGATAAGTGAACCTCGTGGTAGGAGGTCAGTCGACGAGAGCTTTGTTTCCAGTAGTAGGTCTATGATGAAGTTGAACAAAAACGGAGATAGTTGACAGCCTTGCCGGATACCACTTGAGGTTTTAAAATCAGATGACAGTTCACCATAAGCTCTAGCTCGACTAGTAGTGGTCAAACCCTGCTCTTATGTTGGGAAAATCTATAGTTGCCGGACGCTATTAAGCATGTCTGTGTTCTATAACCTGATGGATGGTGAATATGTGGTCTATGCAGCCACGACCAGGTCTGAATCCAGCCTGATTTTGTCGTGTTTGCTGTTCACGATTGTTTGTTGGGCGCCCTATAATTATTGAGGTTAGTATCTTAGATTATATATCAGTCAAACCAATCCGTCTATGGTTATCACAATGATTTTGACCCCTTCTAGAATACGATGTCCAACTGAACATGTGACTGTCGTATACATTACTTCAATACTATTGGCTAGCTTGTGCACAGTTTTTTGTATGATTCCAATACCCTGTATGTGAATGCTTTCAGTATCCCTTCGCTTATTTGCTTATCTATTTATGAGTTATATTCCACTGCTATATTGATGAATAAATCCTTAGGACATTAACAAATAATACTTTGGACAGTTTGTATTCATTTCAACATTGCAGACTAGACCATTTTTATGCAGTCTTAGATTTATTTCACTACAACACAGTAGCTGGATATTCTATTCCTGGTGTTATTTCTATACTAATACATTTGCTGGTGAGTCTAAGCACAAGTGTCAATATAAATCTAGCTCAATTGCAAGGAGGTTTAGTTCTGGTGTTATTCCCATACTTAATTACTTTAATAGATAAACATTGATATAAGGGGTACCGAAAATACACAATAACAATGAGGCCATTGGCAGTAATCATTGATATTTTGGGGGCCGTGATTCTGCATCGGTGCCAAAACCTAAACAGATGGTTTTCTTAGTTGCCATACACTGAGCATTTTGTCTGAAGATCTAATCCATAAGACAGAGGAGCGACGTTAGAAGCTGCAGTCCCAAGGTAACCGGTGAACGACAGTATCTTCTTACGCTATTTGTCCTTTCAAGATTCTGGGAACCATGTTCACCATTGGTTTGGGATTAGGATTTTCTAACTCCCCTCGTTGGTATATCCATAACTACCAACCCGGTTGAAACACTAAGCATTCGGTTTTCGTGTTCTCGATTTCGTAAACAACAGGGATGCCACGAGAGGGCAGTGAGTAGGACTTCTCTGGCAGTGGCTGTGTACGCGTGGCCATTTGAGAGCATTTCAAGAGAGAGAGCTGGCTCTCTCCACCCTCAACCGTACCAGGGCATTTGGAGGCTATTCCAGTAATACTGTTATTTCACTCCAGTTATGTCGGCTCAGTCCAACTATACTAGTGTAGTGTAGTCTACTTATATCCATATAAGTAGTATATGGTGAGGGTCAGTCATAGAATGTATTTTGGCAGAAGACCGATAAGAAAAGAACCGAAATGAAGCGCAATTGGTAGGAAAATGCATAAACAATGGAATTGGAGAAGATGAACTGATATTTACAGAAGGAACAGTGAAGATTGAGACTATTGTTTGTTCTGTCGCAAACTAAATGTTTGTTGTATGGTTATCAGAATTTAGTGAGATAGTCTAATTTGTGTCTAAATACATTCGATTGTCACCACCAGTGTTCTGTTCACTACACTAGTTGTTTATCACTGCTGCATATGCTTGCGAATTGAATTGTCGAGATACACACTCGACATATGTATTCTAGTTCTTGACTGATTCAGTTGTCTTAGGTCATAGCGTATGAATGTAACGAATATAGCGGTTGTAAGCTGATAGGGTATATAGGCCTCTACTGCATTTGTCTTACCGTTATTTATCAATTATTCAGCTCCCATGTAACAGGTCATTAGTTAGCAATTAGAATAGTTTCTCTGCCGTCAAAGCCTGTTGGATAAATCATTTGGAACACTTATCGATTTATTCCTGATTCAAAATTTTGCGAAAAGATACGTGTATAAATAGACGACTAAACTTGACCGCAGCAAAAATGAATAAGAAAGTTATAAGCATTAGGTTGGAACTATGAAGTACAGAAAGCTACGTTTAAATTGGAATAACCTTTGAATTTGAACAAAATACACATGCCAACAAAATTGTTCCCAATTAAAACCTTACCAGTTTTTACTGTAATGTACTGTGATATTTATATGCATATACGAGAGTGATGAATTAATCAAGTCAATAACGACAGTGGAATAGATTACACAGACATACATAGTAGATAAAAAGTGCAAATTAATGATATGATGACAAAGTACTAGTTGTGTTAAGAACAAGAAAGTCTTGAGTCAGTGGTTCATAAAAGCAAATAAGTCAATGACTTGGACAATATAGACACTGAAATAGCATTCATAAAAACCACGAGATTACGTGATAAGTATTCTAATAATTGGACATTGGGGTATATATTTGACAAAGACGAAGTAGGGGAAAATAAACAAAGAGTATGGAAAGTGGTAAGAAATAAAATCTTTTGTCAGAGCTAACCTTGCCAGGGAATAAGTGTCACAAAGTTACGAATACAAAGACTTGCATTATTGACACGAATTCCTACAGCTTATGCTATATATAACAGGCGAGATAGAATCAGCGCGCGCTTTTCGAACGGGAAGTTTAGTCCTAACGTGATTTACATTTCTCAAACTTTTGCTGTGTTCTTACGCAACAAAAGTACCATTTCCGATCTAAAGAATCTATTCTGAGCTATACGTTCGGTAGATTACTTCTTTTTTTGTGTTTCACTCAACTTAATTGTTAACTGTGGTTTTACCTCAGCTCACTATCGGCTTTTTTTATAGTTTTCACGCAAAGACTAGCTTTAGCTTATCGTTAACTGTTTTTATACATTTTTGCCAGTTTTTGTTTACTGTGTGTTTTTTTAACGGTCCTAAATTTACTGCTTGTATTTTTAAGACAGTCTAAATCACTAGCCATGAAAAATTCATGCAAAAGACCTGGTTGCCGTTTCGCTGTTGCATCTGGCATGCAATGTGACAACTGCAAAGGTTGGCTCCACGAAGCATGTACATATCTAACAGCGGCAGCCCATAGCGGACTCAGCAAGTCTGATCGTAGGTGGGTATGTGTTACCTGCAATACTGATACCGTAGTTATGTTGGGTACCATCATTACTTTACTAACAGGTCTGAGAGATAAGTTGTCTAAGAATTTGGTAAATGATAGTATCATGACGGGTAACAAAACTGGAACGCATAGGGCAAATAAGAAAAAGGATATTGACAGGTCGGTTATCGACGGTGCTGTTAACAGCACAAGTGATGATGTGCTGAAACTCAGCACCATCTTAACATCGACTGTCATCGACTCCCTCAGTAAACTTGGGTCCCCCAGGGAGGAGTCATTGAATGAGACAGTGGTTCCCAAAAATCCTGTAGGTAGTTGGACTCACGTTGAGAGGAGTAAAAAGGCCCAAGCGTCCCCGCCGAAACTGAAAATCCCAAGTACCGTGCGGAAATCAATTTATGCTTTGGCCGCACAGTCTACCCCCTTGACTGTCCGCCCGGTCATCACTGAGCCCAGGAATCGAAAACGCGCCTCGACATCCAAACAACAAGATACCAAGCCTAGACGCCCTGGAAAACCTGGGAAATCAGTTACGGTTCGTGACGACTCTGTCATAATCATGAACTTTATTGACAACCCCGACCTTCCTCTCAGTTTGCAGGACAAAAATGATAGGATGCTCTGGGGAGAATTAAACAAGAGGCTTGAATTCCCTAGAATAGAGCCTTTGACCGTCACACGGCTCACTCGGGGGAAGGACTCTGACCACCTAAACCACCCGAGGCTGCTTCGTGTTACACTTAAGAATGCCTTCGATGTTGAGGACGTCCTGCTAGCCAGTCACTTACCGAAATCCGATGGGAACGTAAGAATACTGCCCGACATACCGTATTCTAAACAGAATCTCATCCGGAACATCCCTAAGGAATCTCGCGAGGCGTTTTTCCGTGGACGAAATATCATTGTGCAAGGTGTACCGGAAAATATGGACCCAACTCAAGCAAACTCTGATATTCGGGAATGGAAATTCATTAAGCATTTCTTAAAACTTAAGAACATATTGACCCAACAGGTAATGCGACTAGCCAAGAGAGACGGAGACTCTAGGCACCGGCTATTGAAGATAACCTTCCCCTCCTCCCACATGGCGGCTGCAGCTCTGGAAGCATTTCGTGCCAATAGACGTCGATTGCCAACTGGCATCCATATGCATCTGGATAGGCCCCACGACAGTAGGATCAAGTACAAACAAAAGCTGGAGCTGACAATTCCACTCGTGGACTGTCTTGATCATAAAAAAACGTGTGAAGGACAGGGACTACCAACTCGGTAAACATCGTATAGGTAGGCTACCTGTCCACTCACGCACGGCTCATATAGACACACAAGAAGAAGCTCACGCGTTCCAAATTGAAAGCATAAACTGCCTATACACGAACGCCGCGAGCTTGTCAAACAAAATGGATGAGCTACGTGAACTTAGCAACGCTAATGATGCTCATCTGATAGGAATATCCGTAACTTGGACAACGTCTCAGTTTACGGACCAGGAGCTAGCAATAACTGGAATGTCTTTATTTCGCAACGACAGAAAAACAGGAATGGGGGGTGGGGTAGCACTATACATACGGTCATGCCTGGATGCGCACCAACTTCACAACCAAGAGTTTTTCAATCTTGATGAGTCAGTATGGTGCTCAGTAACATTGTCTACCACCTCGAGGTGTCTAGTTGGGGTCATCTACAGGGAGCCCACTGCCGACATCGAGTATGACAAACGTCTGCTGGGAGGATTAATTCGCACCACGCGTCTCGGATTCTCTCAAATCCTGATTCTAGGGGACTTCTATCTTCCTAGAATCAACTTCGTGAAACATATATACATTGGAGGTGACAACTCTACGGAAGCTCTGTTCTTCAACCTCATCGGTGACCTGGGATTATTCGAAAATGTGAAGTCGGCAAATCGTTGGAGAAACAGTCAGACGTCGTCGCGCTTAGACTGGGTATTCACAAATGAAGAATTCCTAGTTGACGACCTCTCGATCCTGGCTCCCCTGAGGAAAAGTGATCACGCCGTCTTATCATTCAGCTTTGTCAGCAAAATGGAGCTAAGATATCCTACTGGCAACAAGCGCTGGAACTTCAAACAGTTGAATGTGTTAGCTTCACAAGACTATCTACAACAGGTGGATTGGGATGTTCACCCTCAACTTGAAGTGGATGCTCATTGGGACTTTTTACTGCACACGATCTTATGTGCTACTGAGCATTCAGTTCCTCAAATGGTCCCAAAAAGCTACAAACAACCTCCAATCATCAAGGACCGCACTCGTCGTTTGCTAAGCCGCAAAAGGCACTGTTGGGCCGAATATAAACGAACTGACAATAACGACGCATACAGGCAATATTAACGCATAAGGAACATATGTTCAAAGGCAGTAAGAAAAGACAGGCTTCAGTTCCAGACCAAGCTTATCGATAAATTCGTCTCCAATCCGAAAAGCTTATTCAGTTACGCAGCTTCTCTTCGACAAGGCAAAACTGGAGTTTCCCAACTGCTTGGTCCTAATGGCCCGACCAATAACGACGGTGATGCCGCCAACCTTTTGGCTGAACAATACTCCCAGACATTCCAGCTGACCCACATCAACTATACTGACGAAAGCTTCACCTGCACCTGTACAGGACTTTCCGAAGTGGATCTGAGTGCTGACCTTACTTACTTACTTACTTACGCCTGTTACTACCAATGGAGCATAGGCCACCGACCAGCATTCTCCAACCCACTCTGTCCTGGGCCTTCTTTTCTAGTTCTATCCAGTTCTTGTTCATTCTTCTCATGTCTGTCTCTATTTCTCGGCGTAATGAGTTCTTTGGTCTTCCTCTTCTCCTTTGACCTTCAGGATTACATGTGAGGGCTTGTCTTGTGACACAATTGGGTGATTTCCTCAAAGTGTGCCCAATCCACTTCCAACGCTTTTTCCTGATTTCTTCCTCCGCTGGTTTGTTTTCTCCCACGGTAACTTGTTGCTGATAGTGTCTGGCCATCGGATCCGAAGTATCTTGTGTAGACAGCTGTTAATAAACACTTATATCTTCTGGATAATGAGTGCTGACCTGGTGCTCCATAAACTGCAGCACCTAAGAAAAGACACTTCCCCTGGTCCGGATATGGTTCATTCCGCTGTTTTGAGGGAAGCAGCTTCAATTCTGGCGACACCACTTAGCGTGATGTTTGCACACTCGCTAAGCAGAGGCAAACTACCGGAAATTTGGAAGCTGGCCCACATCACACCAATTTTCAAAGGAGGTCGACGCAGTGAACCCTCAAGCTACCGACCAGTGGCCCTTCTCTCCATACCTTCCAAAATTATGGAATCCCTAATATACGACGGTATACTAGAATACTTATCATCCTCAAAGTTCTTCTCACCTCAACAGCATGGTTTCAGAAAAGGTCATTCTTGTATGACTAACCTGCTGACTGCGGTGGATAGATGGACAACCATACTTAATCGCAAAGGGAAGGTTGGCGTCATCTACCTGGACTTCTCAAAAGCTTTTGATAGGGTCAACCATATATGTCTTATTAAGAAGCTTAGACGATTGGGTACAAAACCCCCTTTGATTGATTGGCTCTCTTTATATTTAGAAAACCAACACTTTAAGGTCAGGGTTAACTTCACTCTCTCTCAACCTACGGACTGTCCTAGTGTGGTCCCCCAGGGCTCAATACTAGGACCTCTTCTCTTCTTGATTTACATTAACGATCTTCCTCAACAAGTTTCATCTGACTTATTGCTTTTTGCTGATGATGTGAAACTTTGGAGAGAGATACGTAATCATAATGATATACTAGTTCTTCAGGAGGATCTGACCCGACTTCAAAGTTGGGCAGACGACAATGGACTTACCTTCAACACTTCAAAGTGCAAAGTAGTCCATCTGAGACATGTTGCAGACTATAGTTATAACTTAGGTAACTCCCCTCTAGAAGTTTCTCAAGTTTAAAAAGATTTGGGAGTGTTAGTACCCTATGACCTGAAATCGTACGCGAACTGTGACAAAAACGCCTCTCAAGCAAACCTTGCACTGGTAACATTGAATCGCATTTTTGGCCAGTTTGACGGTAGAACCTTCCACATAATCTTCAATAGTTTTATTCGTCCCCATTTAGAGTACGGAAACATAGTATTTCCTCCCTCCCTCCAAAAGGATAAGGAAACTCTGGAACGTATACAACGTCGAGACACGAAATCAGTTCGGGGACTCAAATTCAAACCTTACGAAGAGCGCCTCCATTCACTTAACCTTTACCCGTTAGAGTACAGGTGTCTTAGAGGTGACCTTCTTATGACTTACAGTATCCTTAATACTTCTGGTCATCCCCTTAAACATCTTAAGCTTAGTCATAACGCCAACCTAAGAGGTAACACCCAGAAATTGGAGACCCTATATAGCAGAACAGACTGCAGACACAACTCCTACTCCGTTAGAGTTGTCAAGTGCTGGAATTCGCTGCCGACTGAGCTAGTCCAAGCGACCTCCCAGGAGTCCTTTAAGAGGAAACTTGACTTATTCTTAAGGACTAAGGATAACATATTATTATGATTTACCAAATTCTTTTTTTTCCTCTATTATCGTTCATATACCTGGGTTTTTGCTTAGAGGTATTGGTGATCCACTGCTACTAGGCACGGAAGCCCGTTAAGCGGAAGCTTCTTCTATTCCGTCCTCCACCATTTGAACCACATATGGAAAACTAGTAGGAATGCGGTAAATCATTTTAATTGATCCATTTCTATCCACTATATGACTTCTATCGGTCAATTGTGATGGTATAGAACTTCGTATTGTTTCAACGATGCCCTCTCTTAAGTATTCACCAACTCGTTGGCTAAGTTGTCTGGTTGTGGGCTTTATACGGCTTTATCCACAGGAGCAACTGAATTCAAAGATACACATAGATGGGGCAAAACAAGTCAACTTATGCTCTAGCTGAGGATCGCCAGAAGTCGGTTGGGGAACGACAGACACACTAGCTGCATTAACGTTCTCTCTATGGCCCCAGCCAATCTAACTTGTAGCAAGTCGCCAGCTATATCTGCGTTGAATCGCAGTTTCAGGAGGAAATTTTGCTAGCCGTTAATGTCGCTATTTTTCAGTTCATTACATGAAAGTGGTTCTTCTGGGAACCTTGTGAAAAACATATTTTAATCAAAATATTATAAGCTCTGGTTCATCGTGTATAGTGTCGTCCGAGCATATCTCCCCAGCTCTACTTCCAAGAAACTAAGTTAGGTTTCCCTTATACTGAATGGGTATACAGCCTAAGAAATATGTGTACTGGCTTGCTGAAGGACTTTTCCGATACACAATTCTGTAGATAGAACCACCTTCTTTTCTGTTCAACAAAACGTCGAGGAAGTGCAGTTTGTTATCAAGTTCCTCATTACATGTAAACCTGATTGCTAAATGTTCACTGTTAAATAGCCCCAAGTGTTCTTCTGCTTCAATGTTCTGATAAACATTGATAAATGTATCCTTAATGTAACGATAAAAAATGTCAAGCTTATTAATAATCAATTCGAGAGGTTTGTTTCCTAGTTTTACGTGGAGAAAACCAGCAAGGATAGGACCTAGAGGTGAACACGTAGCTATTCCATCAACTTGTCTTTAATGTGTAATTAAAGACAAAATGAAAGTTCATTGCACATTTCAAAAGTAAATCTTTGGTATTAACATCACGAATTCCAATATTAGTAAACGGATTAAATCCATTGAGATATTAAATAAGAAAGATTGGTTCAGCGAAGAGTTCTTTTCTCAGCGAAATCATTTCCAAAGCTGCACAATCCCAAATATATATACTTCATTTTCAGGATGATAATAATTTCAACAATAATGATAATAAGCTTCTGTTAGACATAATAACAGTGACGGAGAATAAACAAAGTTATTAAAAAATTTTAACATGGGAAACTAATGACAATTTTTTTGTTAAAGACTTAAATATTCATCATCAAGATAAATGTGGAACCTATCATAGGTAAAGGATGGATCAGCATGGTAAGATAACATTTTGGAATTGAGAAAAAATGCAATCAGGATGACCATAAGGACAGTGTTAAACCTGTTGAGGGTGGTAATTGACACACAAAGTCGACTGTCTCAGTTAGTGGTAGATTAGTGAATAAAGAAGCAACATCTAGGGATATCATCCGTTTACCATTTGTGTTCACATGTTTCACTTTGGAAATGAGATCGAGAACGTTCAAAACGCTTTTGCTGACAAACAGCTCATGTAGGTGATCTAGACTTTGAAATAACCATTTAGCGGTTTTACGGCATGGCGAACTTTACGCATCTAAAACTTGAAGAAAGGTCCCGACTGGTGGACGTTGGGTAAACTATAGAGCTATGGTGTTCGATCCAGTGGGTTTAAGTGGATAATGTACAGTAAGATTAATTATCTCCTTCTTTTTAATTCTTCAGGAGAATTAGTCAGTCATCTCTCTGTTTTTTCATATTTGTGTTACGTTGTTGAGTTCAAAATGGAGGATACTTTGTCGATGTCACCAGTTTTGTTCATTGTAAGTAGCCTTTCCGTTATACGATCAATTTATGCCTTTTCCTTATGATGTTTATTTATGCAGACTACCCCACAATTGTCATTGTCCCACAAAGTGCCTTGATTAGCTGAATAACTTCGTATATGCATATAAACATTACTGTAACAGATGGTTTTAAATTTATTCTCTCTCAGGTATACTACGATAATATGGTAAGTGACTAGTCACGCCGCATCAGACTCAGGATTCACGACCCAGAATAATACTAGATAATACCTTGTTCAACACAATTACAAGCAGTCAGTCTCAGTGAGCCAGGAGTGGAAATCAACAACACGGGAGGAAATCACATATTTAATAGTCAGTGGGCTAAGTGACTTCATCCACGCTAAACGACCAACCATAACTTACCTTCACTAACACATGTCAAGATTGGACAAATCGGTAATCAAGGCAGATAACGAGTTCGTATCACGCTTATTTAAAAACAGCAAAATAAAAATCCGATATGCTTGTAAACGTGTTTCCTAATAACAAAGTTATTATCTTTAAAGGTATACAGAAGTGTTTACGTCGCTCAAATAGGCTTTACTTTCTGAACTAAGTGCTGAAAAATTACTGAGCTAAATGGTAAAATCACAATGAATTTAGACACTCCAGATAATAATTTTTTATGATAAGGATTATCTTTAAAACAAGGTCACTCACACTAATTGTACAATCTCATTCTTATTGATTTAACAAATTAACCACTTTAATGAAAAATAGAAAGGAGCTACTACAGTATCGCACCTTTATTGTCCAACTTAGAAGCAATAATCAGTCCTGTGAGAAAAACTGATTGGTTAACCACTGGGTAGCCTTTTAGTGGATTTTCGTGATCAATATGGAGAATGCAGTACTTCGACCAACTGATGATTTTCACTCATCCAAAATCAGTAAAAAAGTGATGACCTGCTTGAATATCTGGATTACCTGTTGTCCCTTTTTGTTTTAACAGATCATTATGACGATTAATTGCACAACTACTCAGGTACGTTTGTGAAATGTTCATGACTTTTCGCTGTACACTTTAGAAAATAGAAAAATCAGAGATATTGTGATTGCTGTCGATGTGATTGCTGTCAATATACATCAAAAGGGATGTAAATTATTCAGGACGGCCAACACAAATTTTTAAAGCTGAGTTCCACAAAGTACACTCTGAGGGCCGGTCATGAATATACCTGCAGGTATATTCCGAAGTAACAATAGTCAATGAACTGCTTCAATTCCTACAAATGATGTCGGAAATATAATTTATAGATGAACAAATCACGTATAATATGATAGGTCTCAGATTTTGGAGCGAAATTCACCCAATCATTTGGATAAATGGAGTATTTGCAATAAAGCTGATGTCAGTTCGTTATGAAAACCCTAAATCTGATTTCTAACCTTAATCATCAACCGTAAATCATGATTCTACTTCCCCATACAGGTTCACAACCCTCATTCGGTCCTGGTTATTAGATGGACACTGTCAAGGTCAGTCTAGTGTCGCCCAAAGGCCGTCCATAAATATTAGTCTCAATATTACCTTAAATTGAAAAGAAATCTCATCAGGAACCTTTAGTTCAAGGAGGATATTGCAGCAGAAAGTTCGAAAAGCAAACTTAGAAACATTCAAAGGAAAGCACATCTTAGTGAGCTTCGTTTTATCTCTTTACTTCGTGAATATGTTGAAGATAAAATCTTACTTCAGGTCACATCAATATGTATTTATGAGTTAACCAGCTTTTGCAGGGCAGGTAATATTATCCACATAAATAATTGCTGCGTAAACCTATCGTGAGGGCGAGAGAAGACAGTGAATGGTTGGTTACTCAGACTGATAGCTAGTCTGACAGGTATCGATGTGTCGTATACATTGCCCTACTTCGTATATTGTTGTTGTCAATTGTCGACTAATTTATGTTCTGATCAGACCAGTCACGTATCCTTGATATAGGTTTTGCTGATGTCTGGTATAGTCCTGATAGGGTATCTGGTGTGGGGCGAGTGAATGCATACACAAACAAATCGTTTAGCGTTCGTCCAAAGCAAATCGGTAACTGGTTAATGTAAAAATTTCGAACATTATTTCAAAGCACATCTCCCATCATCACTCTTCAAGACTTTCAAAACTAGAATGTAAAACACAACATTCATGTGATATACTTAGGTCTACTAATCGGTCTGTAGTTAGATATGGTGAGAGATTTGTTTAGACACTAGTTAAGAGCCATCATGCGCTAAACCACTTAATAAATCCTTGAGACTCCTAATGCGTTAGTCCGACTTTTATCCAACAGGCTTTGACGGCAGAGAAACTACTCTAATTGCTAACTAATGACCTGTTACATGGGAGCTGAATAATCGATAAATAACGATAAGACAAATGCAGTAGAGGCCTATATACCCTATCAGCTTACAACCGCTATATTCGTTACATTCATACGCTATGACCTAAGACAACTGAATCAGTCAAGAACTAGAATACATATGTCGAGTGTGTATCTCGACAATTCAATTCGCAAGCATATGCAGCAGTGATAAACAACTAGTGTAGTGAACAGAACACTGGTGGTGACAATCGAATGTATTTAGACACAAATTAGACTATCTCACTAAATTCTGATAACCATACAACAAACATTTAGTTTGCGACAGAACAAACAATAGTCTCAATCTTCACTGTTCCTTCTGTAAATATCAGTTCATCTTCTCCAATTCCATTGTTTATGCATTTTCCTACCAATTGCGCTTCATTTCGGTTCTTTTCTTATCGGTCTTCTGCCAAAATACATTCTATGACTGACCCTCACCATATACTACTTATATGGATATAAGTAGACTACACTACACTAGTATAGTTGGACTGAGTCGACATAACTGGAGTGAAATAACAGTATTACTGGAATAGCCTCCAAATGCCCTGGTACGGTTGAGGGTGGAGAGAGCCAGCTCTCTCTCTTGAAATGCTCTCAAATGGCCACGCGTACACAGCCACTGCCAGAGAAGTCCTACTCACTGCCCTCTCGTGGCATCCCTGTTGTTTACGAAATCGAGAACACGAAAACCGAATGCTTAGTGTTTCAACCGGGTTGGTGGACATGGAGATACCGTTCTTATACTCGTCGAAAGGACAAACACTTTTCACACACTTGAAGTCAACTCACTTTTTCTTCAAACCACCAATCGTTTCTCAACCCTACTGGCAGTTGATATTTTTCAAAAGAATAATTCATTGGTGAATCACTGTAAGCACATAAGTAGGGCTTGAGTAAGTGACTTAGTCGAAAGGAACATTTCCGCTGAACTGTCCTTGACTTTTTTAAATGACAAATTTCTACCTATGTGTGATATGTTCGATGGAAAAAAGGGATGATTGGCTAGTGAGCGTAGATCGACATAATCTTCTGAATCGCAAATGTAATGAGCTACTTCAGATTGCAAATAGCTTCATTGTGCTTCCTCACCTCTTCACTCTGGATTGTGCAAATGTACATCGTTATTCGTAATATCGGGTTCTTGATGATGTCTGCGTTGACACAATTTAGTCGGTCCAACGTTATAGCAATTTGTTAAATTCTAATATTGATTCCAGTAACTCGAATTCATGTACTCCAATCAATCTTATTTTTTCATAGATTTAGACTTTTATATCTTTTAAACCAACCATGCACTTAGTATTCATTAAAACATTCTAATATGCCTAAATATATTTACATTAAGCAGTAATATTTACGGGACTATTCAGAAATTTAATGTTTTCATTACATTATTTCGTGAAGAAGTTTGTATTGTTTACAGGTATTAGTCGTCAGGACCTTTATTTATTTTGTTTATTTGAACACGTGAATAATGGTACAAGGAAGCACCAGATACATATGCGCCACACAAATCTTATTTGTGTGAGGGCCGTGATACTACACGGGTGCCCAAAACGGAAGCAGGGGCTTTTCCCAGGAGGCCACACCCAGAGCCTTAGACCTAAAGATCTGATCCACAAGGCAGTGGAGCATCGTAAGGAGATGGCATCCCATGTTAGCCGGTGACCAATGATTGATTCATACGCCATTTGTTCCCTCACGATACTGGAGCCCATGTGCACCATTGGTTTGGAATCAGGGTTTTCCAACTCCCTTAGGTGGACTCGCCGTGTTCACCAACCCGGTTAGAGCCTCGGACATTCGTTTTTCGTCCTCTTAATTTCGTAAACAACGCCCCCGCCACGAAAAGGCAATGAGTAGGACTTCCCTGACAGAGGCTATGTACGCGTGGCCATGTGAGAGCATTTCGAGAGGGAGAGTGGACTCACCCCACTCTCAGCCGTACCAGGGCGTTTGGGAGCCTGACATCAGCGAGACCCATGGAGTGAAAAACGAAGACATGGAAGCTGCTTTTTGCCTTAAGACTTCGTCATACTTCTACCCTACGACTTCGAGCAGGTGAAGTCCACAAATTATCTGATCAAATGTAGACACATTTGGGGATCTTCGAAAAAACAATGTTTCTTCTCGTCCGGGCGCCTATATGTGCATCTACCAGTTTGCCTATTCTTGTGCAGTGAGGTGCTGTCATCGCAATAAATAAAACCAAATGGCTTTCATATATATATATATATATAATATCAGATTATTATCTATGTATTGTGTTACCGGTAAACGTACTTCATGCTTAATGTAACCTTTACTAGTCCAGTAAGACATGGACCATTAAATAAATGGCCGAATACTTTGTATGTGAAGTTCCGTTTTACTGGCAAACATATACATTCACTTTGTTAGCGAAGTCCTACAGTACGACTGAAATACTACTCAAACTTTATACTAAGACATTTGGTTTACAATTTTAACTAAGACACACGATATTAGTCTTTAGAAGACAATGAGGCCTATTGAACAATAACGAGGAATAAATGTTTATCAGTATTTCCACCAAGACTCAGGGCCATTATTAGTACAAACTAACTGCCAGAGGTTCGGTCACAAATTAAGTCTTCGATTACTATTTGATATTGTGCAAATCAATAGGCATTATCTCTAATTTTTTCAACTTTACAACTAACGTGATTATTGAGCTAAAATTTAATCGACAATTAGTTGCCGTGGCGCTCAGAATAACTCCTATAATCTTAAATGATCGACTAGTATTTGACGTTTAATATTACATGACATGTAATAAAAATTATAGTTTGACCCGTACATATATGAATGACATACGATAATGCAACATAGTGTTAGAATTAATTTACATAGTAATAAACTCTCGGAAAGTTAGGATTGTCAAAGAAAAAATTATGATCACTTGATAAATATATTTCTCATGCTGCAGTCCTTGCCAAGCTCTCGGTCAAAATGTCGAGTCTGCGGCGCGCTGACCTCTATAGCTAAGTTGACTTGCCGGGGACCAACATCTATCCGGCACCTGAGACGTTCAACACCCGTACTCCACAGACTTGCTGAGTCATCTACATCCGATGTCCGTCCATCAATCTGGTTAAGACTCATATCATACTATATTGTTGGCACGTATTTATTTATGTCTAACTGTACGTCAGTAATCCTTCGCTAGACAACCCTCCGGGATCAAACTTATGACCATATAGTCAATATATCTCAGTAATAATCAGTGAAATAATTAATCAATCGTCAAAATGGTTTTCAATCCTATATGAATAGACATGATATCGAGACTGCCGTGAAAAAAGCGGAGCTAGCGAACAGTGAACATAACCAAATAGTTGTCATACCCCATTAGTACAACAAGATGAAATTGTCATGGTAGATCTCACAGAATATTATGTCACTTAGAATTTGATGTCTAATCCTTTATTACATGTAATAAAAATTATGGTTTGACCCGTACATTTATGACTGACATACGATAATGCAACATAGTGTGTAAGGATTAATTTACATAATAATAAACTCTCGGAAAATTAGGATTGTCAAAGCAGAAAAAATTATGATCACTTGATAAATGTACTCATCAAGCAAGTATAAACGATATCTTCCCCACACAGCAAGTTGGCAAATACCAATAAAACCCTTTGAATTCGTGCTGAGATTTCTTCAAACACCACTGCTGATGACACTTCCAAGATAAGTGAGGCGGTCGATACGTCCGAATAATTCACTCCCTATGACTAACTCAGACTCGAACGCAGGTTAATCCTGAGGTAACATTTTGGATTTGGAGGGTTAGAACCGCATCCGAAACATGCTTGCGTTATTACTTAATGTGGTTAGAAGATTGCACTTTGTCAGCATCTTCAAACAGAACTATATTATTGGGGTATTCCGAGTCAATAAGTGAATCTCCCGGTAGGACGACTCCTGAAAAGGTAAACAATGAGAGTGTTACTTCTAAAAGCATGTCAACGACAAAGTTGGATAAAAATGGGAGAAGCAGACGATTGAAGTAGTTGAGAAGTTCGTGTATCTAGGTAGCTATATAAGTGCTGGTGGTGGCGTGAGTGATGAGATTGATGCACGTATAAGGAAAGCCAGAGCGGCTTATGCCAATCTGGGCCATCTTTGGCGCCTTCGTGATGTTAGTCTGGCTGTAAAAGGTCGGATCTACAACGCGTCGGTGAGAGCAGTTTTGCTCTATGCTTGTGAAACCTGGCCTCTCCGAGTTGAGGATGTTAGACGACTCTCTGTGTTCGATCATCGTTGTCTCCGAAGGATTGCTGACATCCAGTGGCAACACCATGTTAGTAATGCAGAGGTTCGGCATCGTGTGTTCGAGCGCAGAGACGATAATTCAATTGGTGTCACCATCTTGAAACACCGAATTCGGTGGCTTGGACATGTTCTAAGAATGTCGTCCCAGAGAATTCCACGTCGTGCATTATTTGCCGACTCTGGGAGTGGTTGGAAAAAGCGGAGAGGAGGTCAGTGTATGACATGGTATCGTGGCATGAAAGAGAGCTGCAAAGGGCTAGCTTCTGTTGGTCCTTCACGACTCCCTGGCTGGAGTCCGAGAGATGGTGCAACACAGTGGCTAGAGACGTTATCAGATATGGCTCAGAATAGAAGCCAATGACGGTCCTGCTGTAACCTTCTTCTACTTTCTTCATAAAGAGTGGCTATAACTATCCTCACTTAGACAGCTCTTCTGGTTGTACATTCAGTTCCCCTCACCGCTACTCTTCTTTTTTTTTTTCCTTCTTTTATATATACGCACCTTCTTCCTTCTCCCATTCTCATTATTTTGTGTGGCGCATATGTATCCGGTGCCCTTTGTACCAATATATATGTGATTAAATAAATAATAAATAACCGCCACAGAACCTCACGATCATCGTAGTCAAACTCCGCCTTAAGGTCAAGAAATATAACTACAGTCGGACGTCGAAAAGTATGTCTACGTTTCAGAACCTGGCGAAGGGTGGATACTCGGTCTGTACATACTCGTTTAGGTCTGAAACCAGCTTGGTTTTCTCGGGTTTGCTCCTCACATTGGTTAAGCAGATTCTTTTGTGGTTATCACAAGAAGATTTTTGTCCTTTCTTATAAACTGGGACGGTCAGCGATCGGAACCAGTTTCCAGATTTTAGCTAAGATTTCAGTCAATCTAACCGCTAAAACTGGACCAACATCCATAAAGATCTGAGGGCTTAATCTATCAGGCTCTGATGCTAAATTTAGCTAAATGTGGCTGTGAATATAAGGAACAGTAATGAATAGACTGGGTATAACTCAGGAATGGTAAATCGTATAGTAATAGTCTATGGGTCAAAATAAAGCCTATAATAAGGGGGATATGAATATGAATAGTTTAGTTATTTAGCAATTATATGATAAAAATATATGCATAATATTGATCCATAAATGGACCCCAAAATTACCATTCACTATTCTTATCGGGACATAACAGACAGCCAATTTCTTCATACCCGTTTGCTTGATAAGCCTTAACGGTTGACTACTGATACCTATCACCGCTGCCTTTTCCATCTCTTCTGCCTTCGCAACTCACCGCTCCTCATCATTATTGAGTAGGCTTTTTGTCAGCCTAATTCTAAGCCGCCTCCGCTTCTCATCGTGTTTGGAGCCAGACGAGGTGAGTTGTCGAGCGTCTATCGGTTCAGTAGATCCCGCCAACATCCACTGATTTTTCCTAACTTTTAGGTTTAAGTTACGAGACTAGTAGAGATTGTTATGGATGCAATAAAAGTGAATTCAAACAAATCAAAACCGCATGTCAGTTAGAGTACTTTTTCAAGAGACCGGAAATAACATTTCTTGTACTCTCATAGTTAGCATTAGTAGCGCATGAGAATGGAGTCATAAGAGAGGAGGGTTGGTGGTGTGAGCACAGATGAAATATTACAAAGTAATGGAAGGATTTGATACCAAACAAGGGGATCTGCAGTGCTGTTAGGTGTATGAGGGTGGTCTTCACTTGCCAGCTGCACACACCATGGAAGGATATTTCTTTTTGAGGAACGTGAAAAGGAAGCTAGGTTATTAGTAATTGTAGCAATCTGGTAGTGTGACGACAAAACCCGAAGGACAACTGCTTGTTCTTTTTAGGACCGACCTGTGTTGAGCTCAGTGAGGCCTCCTACCACTTCAACATGTCTAGTTCGAGTAACCAGCAAAGACCCCACCTCCGACACCCGAGTACCAATACCGTATGCATATGGGTGATATTTTAAGCTGACTGATAGTTTAATATAATTATACCTATTAAATCACGAATTTTTACCAAGGACGGATAGGGATTCTCCAATCTTTACCATAATAAATTAAAAGGGAGATGAACCAATAATTATAATCAGTCAATATATTAGACATCTTGGGTCAGATAGGAAAAGATATTTCATGAATAATGCTGGCGCTTACCTAGTATTTAACTACAATTTTCATTGGATATGTTTCCAAACAATCTTCGCAATCGACTCGCTGAAATAGAAAGAAGTATCACGTCAGTAGTACATCAGATTACTAAAGGGAAAGTCATGGGAACAGGACCAAACTGTCAGTCGCCGATGATAGTTAGGGAGGGGATAAACCTAATGTTTGTACGGATGATTTTAGTTTGACGTCTTTTTATCAAACAGTTTTATATCCGATTGATTACGGCTCCAATTTACACTCACTGTATCTCACAGCAGTGGGTAAGATGAAGAGCCACAAGGGGGGTATCAACAGACTTGACAGCCAATGAGTCGTGGTCCAGAAACACTCAACAGGCCTTGGTCTCATCATCGGAACCTACCTGTGATTTATAGGCACTCGTCTAACCAAAACTCGCAGAATAAGAGCAAATGGGACGCTGGGACAGGAAGGGAACCGCGTGATCCGCATGACGTGACAAGTAGTTGACCTAAGTGCAAATAAACACTCAAACCACAACCTGTTAGGTAGGAATAGCGAACTGTTCATTCCACAGGATTTGAGTCCTGGTTTTCGTTACGAGAAAGTCAAGTGCTTACTTTGTTACTTTGAAACCTAGATAGTAAAAACGTTGTTTGTCATTGGAACGACTTATTGTGGAATAAAAGTTTGAGTAATTTCCCTTAGTACCATTGGAACTGGAGTAACTATCAAACTTTACTTTTGAAGGATCCGAAGAAGGTTATGTCACTGTCTTTTTTGGTGATGAGTTACACTTGTTGACCATGATTACGAAAACGCTCGAAAACATGAACTGCCTATATACGAATGATAAGAGCCTACCGAACAAAATGGATGCATTGCGTGGACTAAATAACGCCGATGCTACTCATCTGAAGGAGATATCTGAAGCATGAGAAACACCACGAATTTGGGACCAGGAGCTGTCAATACTCGGGATGTCTTGTTCCGCAATGATGGAAGAACAGAAATGGGCGGCGGAGCAGTACTGTGCTTACGATCCCACTAGGTGGCACGTCAAGCGTGCCCTCAAGAGTTCACCAATCTTGAGGAATCTGTATGGAGTTCAATGAGACTTTCCAACACCCCAACATGCGTAGTTGAAGTAACCAACAAAAACCCACTGCCAACACCGAGCACGAAAATCGTGTGTCGCAGGAACTATCCCTCTCTATTCGTCTCAGATACACTGTCATTCTAATTTTATGAGACTTCAATCTCCTCAAGTCATCTTCATTGGACACACATACAATGTAGATGACAACTCTACTGCAGCTTGACTCCTCAATCTCATTGAAGAGTTGGGATTGTTCGAAAATGCGAAGCTAGTAACTCAGTGGAAAAGCAGCCAGATACAGTCACGCTTAGGCTGAATCTTCCAAAACGAATAAGTCCTGATTGATAATCCCTCAGTTCTGACTAGCATAAGAAAAGCGATCATGCCTTCATAACATTTACTTTTGTCAGTAGAACTGATCTAAAATGTCCCACCAACAACAGGCATTGGAGGTTCAAACATTTGGATGTGTCAGCTTTACGGGACAACCTGCAGTAGATGGATTAAGAAGTCCACTCTCAACTTGACGTAGACTCTCATTGGGGATTCTTACTGTACAAAACCTTACGTACTACAAACCAGTCTGTCCCATAAATTGTCCCCGAAAGTTACAAACGACATACAGTCGTGAAGAATCGAACTCTTCGACTGCTAAAACTAAAACCGCACTACTGGGAGGAACCTAAACCAACTATTAACGACAACACACATAGGCAATTTAAACAACAAAGAAACCAATGCGGTAAAGCGACAAGAGAAGATGGGCTCCAATATCGGATCAAGTTAATCGATGAATTTGTCTCCAATCCGTATAGCTTGTTCCCTCATACAGCCCTTCTTCAACAAAGCAGTCGGAGTTTCTCAGTTCTTAGGTTCTAATAGCCCAACCAACAATGACAGAGTTGCCACTGAGTTTCTGACAGAGCAGTACTTTCAAACGTTTCAACCGTCACATACACACTACGTCGATGAGGACTCCACCTGCAATTCAACAGGACTCTCAGAAGTGGACCTGAGCGTTGACTTGGTGTATTAGAAACTGCGACGAGGACAAAGAAAAACACTTTTCCTGGTCAGGAAATGGACCCTTTTGTTTGACCGAGAGAAACGGCATCAATCTTGGCAACATCACTCAGTGTGACGTCCACACGATCACTAGGCCGGGCATGGTTGCAGACAATCGGAATCTGACGCAAATCTCACTAGTATTCAAAGATTGCTGACACGGTGAACTGTCAATCTACTGACCATTAGCAATTCCCTCAATAATGACAGAAATTATGTAGTACTTGATGTATGATGGTCTACGTGACCACATGACTCGACTTAATCTAATCTTCGACATATTTTTTCTGATCTATTTGGAGTATGTCAATGTGGTATTTGTTTGTAGCATTTGTACGAAACGTTGATTCGCTTGTACTTGATTGCGCGCTGGTGATGAATTCCAAACAAAACACGTTCATATGTCCTCATGTAGTTCTATTTGCCTTGAATAGCATTATCTAAAAAATTCCTAGTTATAACGATAACTTAAATACTTTTAACTATGGTACCGATATCGTGATGGGGTCAAATCTCGAACAGCAGAACATTAATTCAAGTAGGGATGACCATATGGAGCGGTTTGAAGTCTGGCGCATGACTAGAAGGGACGTTTAAAATGATCAACTCGCGGCTCATTTCCTCATGTTCATCGGCAAAGAAGCTTATAATTTGCTAAAGAATTTGGCTTTTTCAGAGAAACCAAATTCATTGGTATGTGAATCCCTCAAGGGAGTACTACTAATTCATTTCCAGTATGCTAGCTTTGAATGCAGAAAGAGATAAACGTTTCACAAAATTATGTGAAAAGGTGATCAGAAAGCTAAAGGCTTGGTAGTTGAACTACAGAAAAAGGCCACGAAGTGCAACTTCGGAGATCATTTGGAAGCTCAACTTCGTGAATACTGGCATAAATATTCCGAATTTAGAAAGGGAATTAGTTGAAAGGCCTAAAAGGTCATTCCAAGAAATTAAAACAGTACGTATGAACTATGAGAAAGTAAATGAGCTCGATCTCCAACCAGTGAAAATCTCTAATGCTTTGCTCATTCTTCGTGATGAACTACATTTTCAATAACGTTTAAGCTCGCGTGTGTTTAATAATGGTTCCTATTCTCACTGAAACGTAAAAAGTGACTCAAAGAAGAATTGAAAAGTAGGTTACAGAGGTGAACACAGATTTGGCAAATGCTTACCCTGTGGTAAATTTCAATTGGGTAATCCATGTGTCCCTAGTCATGTCAAAGGCCTTAAGAATGGTAAAGGGGGACACATTTAGTCGGTCAGTAAAGCTACTGTTCATTTTGCCACCAGTGACGATAAATCCTGTGGTTTGAATTTTACTAATTTGGATGTTTCTAATGATCATTTGTCGTTGACAACGATCTCGAAAGTAATTTTCATATTCAGGAACGATTATTTGCCTCCCTTGGTTCATTTCATGACTTTAATGTCGACACAGACACTATGGAGTCCATTGTTTCACCCAAGTACTAGAATTCTCCAGATTCCTACGTTGTAGTACGGACCACTGAAGTCTCCGAATGGTGATTATCGGACACAAACTGCTCATAAAAGATGCTGCAAATTAACAACAGTTTATGGTTCTTTAAACATACCTTCTAAGTTTTTAGCAAATGGAATATAACCGTCGATACTGGGTTTCAAAAATCTGAAAAGGCTTGAAGTTGAGCTGTATTTATTTGTTTCTTAAGAAGACTCTGATGCTTCATGTTAAGATTTCATAGCTATGTGTGCTGAGTTCAGTTAAGTGATAAGCACTCAGCCTACAGGATTTCAATCACAGGGTGACTAAGTCATTATTGAAAGACGAATAATTCCTTGTGGTATTCGCGAAGGCGTACATAAGACAATAAATGATTTGTATGCGACGCGTATGACTGAATCGATCCAGTCTTCAGCCTGAGGTACCCCTGTTTTTACGCCTTTAAGGTCTGATGGCAAGACCCGTAGAACCTGTGATGATTATGGAATAACATCGAACTCCTGTTTGTTTAAGCAAACGTGCACGAAGCTGGAAGCAGAAAAGATTGTCTGTCGACTTCATAGCCTAAGGTATTCTCGTGAGTCAACCTAAAATATGTTTATCTTAGAATTCCCTTTCATTAATCCCCATCTGTTTTGACAGCAACTGGAGTTCCTTTCAGTCTATCAGATTGCAACTAGTCTCCATTTCGTGTAGATTGTCCTTCAGCTATATTTTAGATGATGA
Source organism: Schistosoma mansoni (assembly GCF_000237925.1). Taxonomy (NCBI): domain Eukaryota; kingdom Metazoa; phylum Platyhelminthes; class Trematoda; order Strigeidida; family Schistosomatidae; genus Schistosoma; species Schistosoma mansoni. The sequence goes on along the minus strand of NC_031495.1, from coordinate 44,785,541 downwards.
ATAATTTAGTCAGTATGAAATCCAAACCTATAAGATCCAAACTATGTTTGGGTGAAGAATAACTGTCCGTAGAATAAATGTAGTGACGCGTGACCCAATCGAAGCCAGAACAAGGTGATTGGGGTATCAACGGTTCTAAATTTCCCCATAAATACAAATGTACAATTTTACCCAGACAAATATTACCACTCAGTTATTCAATCAACAATTGTTCCCACAATAATCAATCTAAATTACAATAAATAGCAAATTGGTAAGAAATATAAGAAAATTACTGAACGATCCAAAAAGTATGTGTTATTCTATCCTTTCTGGATAAATCAAGTAAAAAATCCACTCAATGAGTTTCTTTATAACACAAAGTGTTTCAAATTCTGGGAAAGTGGTCCAATTTACAACCAAAATGCACGATCCCAGTCAAGTCAAGCAACACAACCAAAGAGGTAACAATCAATATGGCAGCCGCCAAGATAAGAAATCAATTAAAACAACATAGATACAGTTCAAGAAGAAACATAGAAACCCAGTGAAAGCAACAGTAAAACTGAGAAAACTAGTATGAAATGAAACATTGCAATCTGAAATGGTATCAAAATGATTAACAATATGTACAAATAAAGAAACCATTAAGAAGAAGTTGCAAGTGTATGCATGGAGGGATTTTCACATACGAAACGTTCAAAATAGATCTTACAGAGGGAACCGATATTTATTTAGGATATTAGAAGCTTCTTATGACCGGGCAGATTTTAAAGGCACCCGTAGGGTTAGTTAGTTATCTGTCAACTCGAAATAGAAATTCAACTAAGACTTCATGCAAAAATTATACGTTTTAGAACATTAAGGGGAGTCGGAATGTGAGAAGGTGTAGCATAATGGCATGATTAATAATTAATAATGGGAGAAGGGGAGCCATGTGCCTTATTATTTAGTTTGCCATATGAATAATAGTGGGGGTTCGTTGTATTCACGATTGGTCTGGATATTAGGTGGTCCCTAATAAAATGCTTCACGGTTGGAGACGGCACTTCCGAGAGTAGTTGATGAAGTTCTTTAGAGTCTAGAAACAGGATAATTAGACTTTTGAACTTGTTGATAGTGTCACAGTTACGGATAACTGTTGTCAGTCTGTTCCACAACGCCGTTGCCCCAGTTGTGCATTACTATTTTTTGTCATTTATTGTGTTGATGTCCGGTTATTAATATTTATTGACATGCCCTTTACAGTTGTGATGTTCAATCCGTATTATTGTGTACTCAATCTAGTCAGCAACAACGTAAAACCAAGCACATATATGCATCGGTCCAAGTTGTCACATCTCACTAGCACAACAAGATGAACAACAAATTCATAGAAATAGTTACTTCAATGGTAGTAATATATAAAAGAAAGATTGCATCTAAGGACATGGAACAGGAAGAAAGAATTAGTTCGCAGAAAGAAAGGGATAAAGTAATTTTAATCTCACCGTTTAAGGTAAGATAAAGAGTGTATACACCTATGCCATTGCGATCAATGCTGAGCCATGTCACTCAGAGTCTCCAACCATTGGTTACGATAGTCTCGCGGAACCCAACCAAGTAGTCTGCATCTACCAACATGGCTCAGACCAGCAGTTATTAACTTCAAACACTGATGCCATCTGTGATCAAATATTAGTAGCTTACAAGTATCTTCTACTCTTAATGGCCACGTTGGGCACCCGCAAAGTAGGAGAGAACGAACTGTCGCGCAGTATACTCGTTCCTTAACTAATGGACGGATATCTCGCCTTCGCCATAGGTGACGTGAGTCTTCGAAAGTCAAACGAGCCTCCTGAATCCGTGCAGAGATTTCGTCAGACACCAACCTATTAGGGCTGATGAGACTTCCAAGATATGTGAAGTTTTCAACGCGTTCGACTACTTTACTCCCTATTCTTAGTTCAGGTGTTGACGCAGGTCAGTCCTAGAACAACAAATTGCATTTAGATGGGTAGAAACACATCCCAAACATCCTTGAATTGTTGCTCAGCGCTACCAAAAGACTGCATTTTTTCAGGGTCTTCACCAAACAGGAATATATCATCTGCATATTCCAAGTCGATAAGTGAACCTCGTGGTAGGAGGTCAGTCGACGAGAGCTTTGTTTCCAGTAGTAGGTCTATGATGAAGTTGAACAAAAACGGAGATAGTTGACAGCCTTGCCGGATACCACTTGAGGTTTTAAAATCAGATGACAGTTCACCATAAGCTCTAGCTCGACTAGTAGTGGTCAAACCCTGCTCTTATGTTAGATAAAACTATAGTCAAACTGGCGGTCATCCGAAGTAGACAGACGGGGTTCAATGAGATGTAAGGAGCCTGAAGTAGCTCAGTGCTTATAAGTGGAACGTTTTGTGAAGAAGCAAGCGACTTGACTCGCCATTTTCAGGGCGTCGTGTAGTTGCGACCATTGCTCATCTATACTTTTCGGTGGGATGGTAGCTAGTCTAGACGCTAGCTCGGTTCGATACTTACTTGCAACAGAAACTGCAACCAATTTACTGACACCGATCCGTTTAAGACGACTTGTTGGCACCTAAAGCACAAGATTAGCGCAAACAGGTTCATAATCAGAGTTCAGATAGGTACTCAAAAGGAGTGGTAGCCCTATACACAATCACCACAGCAATAGCTGATCCCGATGTGATGCAGAGGGAGGACGCCAGGCAGCACATTGGCGATGACCGCCAGAAGTCAGTGTAAGTTAGAAACAGCTTGTAGTCTGTGCACAGTTGCAGCAAACGGTCCCCGTTATCTGTCTTGCGACCGACAAGTCCCCATCGGCCACCTAAATGACTCTTCTGTGCCTAGACGCCCGACCCTGGCATTCAAGTCTCCGGCTAGTACTACAATATCTGTCGGACGCACTTCCTGTAGAAGAACAGTTAACTGGTGGTGAAACTCATCCTTGATTGCTTCCGGGCTGCAATCTGTCGGGGCGTAGGCGGAGATGGCGAAAAGACATCGTTTCTTACACCGATTTCCTCTCACTTTGATGGAACTTTCTAATCTAACAGCACATAACCGACTGTTAATGGCGATCCAGTCGACTAGTGCTGCCTCAGCTCTAGCACTTAGTGCAACACCAACACTAGCAAAACCAGACGAAGATGTCACAGAGTTCCCGGATAAACACACAGGAAACGAGTTTTTCGAAGCGATAGATGGAAAGTGAATTTGTAGTACTTCACCAGAGTCTTGAATACGGGTCTCGGAGAGACAACAAACGTCGATATTAAGACTTTCTAAAGACATGGCCAGCCCTATCTGTTGTCCGATCTGCATTAGTGTGCGAACGTTGAAGGAATCCAGTTTGAACGGTGTACGATGTTTCAGAAAAACTGATTTGGTATACGTATTCGGTGGAAGCATTCACTTTCGACCAGACAATGACTGGAGATCGTTTAGATAGAACAGAGTTTCCACCGTAGGCGAGCTGCTGTATAAGTTGAGAAATAAGGGTACACAAATTGGGGATAAAAGGGAGTGAATAAGCGACATGGTAAATAATAATAATAATGCACATTGCCTGGCATATAGTAAGCGCGTAAATAAGATTGTCAGTACAAGTCATCATTTCATTAATTTGTGTGAGGGCTGTGGTACTGCCCAGGTGCCTAAACCGAGGCAGGTGGTTTTCTTGGGGGGTCACACCCCGAGTCTTTGACCTAAAGGTCTAACCCACAAGGCGGTGGAGCATCGTGAGGAGATGCACTACCATGGAGCCGGTGACCAACAATTGACTCGTACGCCATTTGTTCCGTCAGGATGCCTGAGCCCATGTGTCACCAATGGTTTGGAATCAGGGTTTTCCAACTCCCCTAGGTGGACACTCCACATCCACCAACCCGGTTAGAGCGCCGGACATTCGCTTTTCGTCCTCTCAATTTCGTAAACAACACCCCTGCCACGAGAAGGCAGTGAGTAGGAATTCCCTGGCAGGGGCTGTATACGCGTGGCCATGTGAGAGCATTTGGAGAGGGAGAGAGGAGTCTCCCCACTCTCGGCCGTATCAGTGCATTTGGGGGCTTCACCAAACAGGAATATATCATCTGCGTATTCCAAGTCGATAACTGAACCTCGTGGTAGGAGATCAGTCGACGAGAGCTTTGTTTCCAGTAGTAGGTCTATGATGAAATTGAACAAAGTGGAGATAGTTGACAGTCTTGCCGGACTCCATTTAAGGTTGTAAAATCAAATGACAGTCGGTAAGACGCTGTAACAAATGCACATTATAAACTAAGTTTTCACACTCATAACACCATTCATATTCTCTCAAAAAATTCCTTAATGTTGAGATGATCCTGCAAATTTCTCGCAATCGACATGACAAGCTCATGAAACATTAAGGAGCATTTCATCCAATCAGCGTTTGATTAGAAGTTTTGCTAGTAACATAGCGAAAATGAAAAGTCACATGTAGAGATTCTGATTGGCTGATTAATACACTGCTACTATGTTTAGCAGTATTCTAGAATTTTCAGTAAAACCGAAGGACTTTTAAAATGCTATAAAAACCCTATATTTTCTGTACATAAAGGAACCTTTGGAGTAAAGTGCTTCCCATATATTTTGTGCCTTTTCTCTCGTGTTCAAGTCGCTGTGTAGTTCTAGCTTGGGGGTTACGAAACTAGCTTAGGATCCGAATATAGCGTTCAATCAACAAGACGTATCAGTGGCGACGTGGAAAAACTTCAATCAGTAAGACGTATCACTTAAATCCATCCTGACATTCTATCAACGTATTATGTAATTTTGGATGTGTAAGCAAATAAACTGATAGAGCTAGATGTTTGAAATTAAGATACAAAGGTTTGGGCAAAGTAGTTTGCAGAATTACTGGGCCTAAATAAAGAAGAAACAACCTATAGTCCGACGCTTTCCATACCAATACGAAGTCAAGTGTACGGCTGGAAGTCGGACGGAATACTTTCCACGCAACAAGATATTAACTTATTCATACTTCTAATTACACATGAGTTCACATTCATAAGTCTTTTATGTGCTTATTCTATACAGAGAGTCAAAAGTTTCTTTGTGACACCTAAGTACACCATGTGCATTGAATCTAATGGAAAAGTTGAGATCATGTTAACTGAAAGCCTTTCGAATACGGAATGTCTTTGGTGGTGAATCGAATGTGTCTGATGTCGGAAGCTGTCGTCCATTCTTAGCGTATATTCACCACTTCGGAAAGTCATCTTCTCATCAAGTCGTCTAAGAACTACAACATACCTGTCGCAACCTGCCTTTCCGTTGTGAATAACCGTGTATCTAACATCCGAACGAGCAGGTGCATCACATATTACAGCAGTTAACCTAATGGCTATGTATTTATTGAACTTAACACTAAGCAGACCCATGTCAGTCATTTCTTTTATTTAGCAGTGTCCGCGGAAATTTTGTTGAATTCTGCCGGCTTAGTATTCCCTCCATAGATCCCTATCATGAACACATCACTAAATCTAGGGGCAACGATCCGTCCTAATACAGACCATGACTGTTGACTGGAGCTCCTTGAAATAGAAAGCCCATCTACATTAATATACAATTCTAAGGTGTCAAGATCACAATTACACAACCAAAGATCAACATATCTTAGCAGATTGGTCTTCAATCCTAGATAGTAGTAAACTCCACTGCTGATGAACTTTGGTTGTACACTTGTGCACAACCTCAGGAGACTTCTAATGCTGGTCGGTAAGTCTGGAAGAAGATCTCGAAAATAAGTCAGGATCCTATCAGCGTCTCGGATACTCAGAGAGATTGTTGTCGTCATTAAATTCATTAATATCTTGTTAATCTGCTCTTTACGGACTTGTGATAGCACAAATCATTATTATTATTATTATTCACAAACATTTTATGGGTACATAAGTGTTGTGAAGAAACCATTTCGGGTTTCTTCAAAAATGCAATAATACACAAGTTTCAATAATGTTAGCATTACATTTGTCATATTTGAGAAAGGAAAATAAAATATTAATAATAAATCAAGTTCTGTGTAATTGGCAAGAATTTCGGATTGATTTTAAAGAAGGAAAGGAAGAAACTAAGGAAATGGAAATAAAGGAAATGCGAAATACGTAAATAGCTTAACACAGGACAAGAATAAACAACTATGTATGTATCGCCAAATGAGTAATGGGAATAAAATAAAACAAAATAATAAGTAAATAACTTATTATTGCGGTAAGATATGGTATTAGAATAAGTGTGCAGTCATAGTTTGGAGTGATGATATGAAAGTCTCAGTTAAGTGCAAACGATAATCAGTATGTATGAAGTGTACATGCATAGTGAAGATAAAACGAGTCTGAGTTGATTTAAGCGTAACACAAGTTATTGTCTTAATCAAAAACTTCGTAATCTTATGAATAATATTTATTTAGAAGGAAAAGAGAGGGAAAAAGAATGAAAACCTAGTGAAAGGGTTCAACCATGATAATAATAGTGTAATGGATTTGGACTTTTAAGATAAAAATTGACGTTATAACATCCTATAACAAATTTATTAACTTCATACACGTACCATTATCTTCCAGAAGCCTTTCATTGGTGAAGCTTGAGGAAGGTATTACAGTTGAAGAGATCTCATGACAATTAATTTCTCTGTTAACTGACATCATTTCTACATAAATCAGTGTCATAGTCAGTTACCTATAATCGTGCTTTCATTAGCAAAGTTACTAAACGAAAGCAAGTTATGTCTCATCATGAAAGCTGTCCGTGATTTATTCCACCATCTATTATAAGTAGACCTATGACAGCCAAGGACGCTTGATAAGTTAACAGTTGCCCTACGTCTACTAGCTCTCTCAGTGACTTTGCTTGAACTCATCCTAGAGGACTAACAAGGTAAACAGTTATAAGGAACTTAAAAAACAGAGAGCACGTCACTCACTTGCATCACGTGAGTCATTTGTGATGGCCACCAAGCATGTCGGAACACAGCTAAACAAACAAAAGAGTAAGTATATACGCATCAAATAAAAATGCCTGTGTCCGTATTTTATTGATTGTGTTAATGATAATACTCATCAATTGTAATTTAATTGTGCGTTATTTTGGAGATACTTAGGAAAATGTAAGTACGGAATGCGGTTTATTCAAATACTGTACGTTACGTCTAATTCTCTACAAATTTCCCCCAAATACACGACGGAAGGGGGAAAATCGACATTTTCCCTTTATTTACGCTTTCCTCCGCTTTATTTCTTACCTGTTTGCATTAATTTCCCCTTTACTGGTTGTTTGAGCTATTTTGCACTCGGGTTTTGACACAGTAAGGAATCATCACTTAACACAAATACCACATAAACTCAATTTTTGTCTCATTGTAACATTATTATTAGCCTTATTCAACACTATATTTTTGGTACAATATAGAATCCTCAGCACAATGTATTTCAACAACTTTTCCGTTTCTTACTTCGTCGATCCTGACGATAAATATTGAGTGATCGCCAGTTAGAAGTTCAGTCAATGGATATCTGAGTAATGTACATTGTTTTCGCTGCATATTGTCAGCAACCACGATATCTGTGATTAGGCCTTTTGTAAATTATATAGCGAAAGGTCGTAGACTTTTCAGAAACGCACCTAAATTGGGTTGTGCGATTTATAACTACAGTGATGTATTAAAACAAGTAAAATGCATTGCTATATATTAAAGCCTGATGAGGATTTAATAGAAAACAATATTGTTTGCATATATGTGAAAATTATGTCTAAAATCTCAGCGACTGAAATTTAAACAATTCCAACGTTTCGTACAATGAACTTGTCTGAACTTCTTCAGGGTAATAATCAACATCGTCAAAGAAATATATACTCTGCTAATCCAATCATATTTGTATGTTGACTTAAGATAAGCATTTCCCGACTGTTTCGTTAAATAAAGACATAATAATAAGTTGAAAATAAATGTATTCAGGAAATCAACACATTGTGAGAGATACATAGATTATGGTTCGGCTTATGCGTTTTGTACTAATGTCACAGTTGTAAAAAATTTTATTGACAGAAGTAAAAATCTCATTACAGATAAGGAAGACCAACAGGTTGAATCCAATAGAGTTTTGTCAACGCTTAGGGATAACAACTACCCCAAAGAGTTTTTAAAAATTATTAGAAATGAATGAGAAACTAAACTAGAATTTATACCGAAAGACTGTAAGTTCATCGTGGTCATCTCATATTTTAGTGAAACATCGGAAGAAATCAAGAGGATTCTAAAAAATTATGTTATAAGAGTATATTTCCGGGCTTGTGACACCATAAGATCAGCATTAGTGAAAATTAAGGATAAGTTCCCAAAGGAAGAACAACAAATTACTGTCTATGAGAACAACTATCATGATTGTGTGTGAGAAACTTCCACACAATTGAATGTGAAATTGAAGTAACACAAACAGTATTTGAAAAATGTTCCTTAATCCTCGGTTAACCTAAAGAAACTTGAGAATAAGTCTGCGATAGCGTTACATGCGTAGGAAACAAGACAACATTAATTTTGGAGGGACCAAAATACTTCAAAAAGTAAGCAGAGACGGATAGTGGATAGCAGTGGAATACAGGACGCGCGTTTCGTCCTATTTGGGACTCGTCAGCTGGATGTAACTGCATATCAGAGTTGATGTTCACTCTGGGACTCGCCCCCAAATGCCCTGGTACGGCCGAGAGTGGGGAGAGTCCTCTCTCCCTCTCCAAATGCTCTCACATGGCCAGCGAGCATATAGCCTCTGCCAGGGAAGTCCTACTCACTGCCTTCTCGTGGCATTAGTGTTGTTTACGAAATTGAGAGGACGAAAAGCGAATGTCCGGCGCTCTAACCGGGTTGGTGGATGTGGAGTGTCCACCTAGGGGAGTTGGAAAACCCTGATTCCAAACCAATGGTGACACATGGGCTGGCTCCAGTATCCTGAGGGAACAAATGGCGTATGAATCAATTGTTGGTCCCCGGCTCCATGGTAGTGCATCTCCTCACGATGCTCCACTGCCTTGTGGATCAGACTTTTAGGTCAAAGGCTCGGGATGTTGCCCCCTAAGTAAACCACCTGCTTTGGTCTGGGCACCTGGGCAGTATCACAGCCCTCACACAAATCGAATGAGATTTGTGTGGCGCATATGTATCTAGTGCTTCCTTGTACCAATATTTATGTGTTTAAATAAATAAATAAATTCCTGGGACTCGAACCCCAGTACCCTCGCTCAA
>NC_031495.1:44727860-44776100 GCF_000237925.1 Schistosoma mansoni | reverse complement strand
GTATCATGCTTACAACCTAACTAGAAAAGAAAAATCAAATCCACACTCACTTCCTTCAACATTAAAAACAATCTACTAATTTCCCTCTGTTTCTTTTACTTAATATCTATAATGTATATTAATATCATGTTACCATATTTTACAAACTGAGATATGAGTATCATCATAGTAATTTTATAGTTGAAATCATGAGTCAATTGAAGCTAGACTACCATGGAAAACTTAGAAGCACTGGATGGTCTATTGTGGAACTCCTCAGCAGTGTGCATCCATGATCCCGACTCATGAGATTCGAACCCAGGACCTAGCAGTCTCTCGCGCGAGCGCTTAAGAACTAGATCGTTTGAAGCGAGGGTACTGGGTTCGAGTCCCAGAGTGAACATCAACTTTGAGATACAGGTACATCCAGCTGACGAGTCCCAAATAGGACGAAACGCGCGTCAAACTGGATTCCACTGCTAGCCGCTATCCATCTTTGCTTACCATGCTTGTGAATTAAGGCCATATCGAGGCAATATGCACAGTATGCACATATGCCAATTAGAGACTGACCAGTTGCAGTCCTAACACATCGATGGGAAGATTCAAACAAACTATACTAAATGAATTTATACTTCAAAAAGGTTATAAGTCTCGTTAACAAGTAATTGCACCCATTCTTTATCCAACCTGTTTGTCAAATGAATCATTATTTGAACTGAAATTGATACGGGTTAATTTAGAAATACAATTATGTATTTGATGATTCCCATTTTAAATACAGTTCAATGATTCAGAAACGATTTTTCAACCTTCACCTTGCACTTTTATTTCTCCTTTATATAAAAACATATTATCACCTAATATAAACTATAAATAACAATCTTATACATACACACAATTGGTTCAGTCATGATCCCCATTCAACTGACTCATAATATTCTAGTTGCTAAAGTCAGCATGTAAATATGATTATGGATTAGCAGAGTATATATTTGATTTGGTTATCAAACACTATATATTTCTTTGACGATGTTGATTATTACCCTGAAGAAGTACAGACAAATTCATTGGACGAAACGTTGGAATTGTTTAAATTTCAGTCACTGAGATTATTTCATATATAATTGTCACATATAATGACTTCTCTATACTCGGTGCCCAATTTTTGTCAAACTGTTCGTTCTAATACTGACGAATATTCGTTTAAAATATTGTTCGCTTATATATATTGTTTTAAATCACAATATGGAAATTTTTCGAAATTGGTATGATGTTGATATAAATATTGTTAAATACCTAACAAAGTTTGCTACCATATGCCAATAAAACCATCAATGCACCTTATCTAGCGGGACAATTCATAAGTCAAGTATGCTAGAATTAAAGAGTGATGTCTATAAGATATGGTGGAAAGAAGATCAACCATCCAGTCGGGACCATTTCCACCTAATCTCAACTCACATAACACTGTAAGATCCTTTTAGGAAGTTTTGTGTGGTTGCGCTTGAGAACCCTCCCTCATACTTTGTCCGGCAACTCGTTGCTTTACTTTTAAGTCTGAAATTACTATTCGTGACCCCTTCAACTGCACATCTCGTCGAGTTATTGGTTCTAGCTGAGACGGTACCATTTAGTTTTTGTTTTTCTTACGGTCCCACTGAATTTTGATATTTCTCCTGAACTACTTATACATTGTCTCACTTGACATTTTGATTCGTTCACCCTTTTATGTTGCTTGGACTGTACATTTTTTGATTATGAATTGAAACACACTTCCAAAACACTGTGTTATAACAAGTAATTCTTAATACCTTTGTCATTGATAATTTTACAGAGTTAATTATCAACTTAAATTTGCCACAGTTACTTGAAGTTTGATAACGCCTTAACCAGAAGCACCTTTATAATCGAAGTATGCGAACCCAGCCATCAGAAATGAATGAGTTCGAAGGTATATTTGGAAGGCTATCGGTACCTCGAGGGAACGTTTGGTCCAAGTTCGGTAGTCGTTGAAAGGGATGCGTAGCACGGCGTACCTACTCGCAACCTGGTGTGGATACGTGACCGAGCGTCTTCAGACAGGTAAGTCCATTAAAACTAATGCGGTCAGCGTCAAATGTCGAAGACTTACAGAACTATTGATTTTAAGGACATATTTACTGCTAGAAAATTTTGAAAAAATTGTTTGTGATTTCTGAAGAAAGGAAAGAATTATATACTCACACCAACAGAAACGTTCATTTGTTGAAATAGTTAACTATACTATGTCCCCTATCAGTTTATTTACTTAACACAATTTAAATTTGATTATTTATTGAATAACTGGGTGATGATATTTGTTTAGGTAATAATGTGTATTTAAACTGATAACAATGAATAGGATCATTCCCTACACCACCACTTGTTTTGAATTGCGAAAGGGCAATAGCAAGGGTCTGAACTAACCTCCATTTAATTCCAAACCGCTTTACTTTGGATATAACAATACGAATATTCAAATATTTTGTTGATACTATGATTAGATTTCGAGATTGAGTGAACAGTACATTTTGTTTCAAGATTAAGAAATCATAACCATCTGGTTCTTTTAAAATGACCAGAACTGTTTAACAAATAATTACAACACGCACCTGCTTGAGAATTAAACTAAGTCCTCACAACTACTTAAATTCATCAGTTATACACCATCATTTCCCAGTCAGTCAGCTACAACGTAGGACCAGGCACATATATGCATCGGTCCAAGTTGCCATACCTCGTTAGCACAACAAAATGAACACCGGATTCATAGAAGTAGTTAATTTAGTGGTGGTAATATATAAAAGATAGGTTGTATACAAGGAAGGAAGACAGATATGAAGCAATTTTAATCTTAAGGTTTAAGGGAAGATAAAGAGTATATACACCTACGCCATTGTGATCGATTCTGAGCCATGTCACCTAGAGTCTCCAACTATTGGTTACGATAGTCACGCGGACCCCAACCAGGTAGTCTGCATCTACCAACATGGCTCAGACTAGAAGTTAGTGACTTCAAGGATTGGTGCCACGTTTTGGTTTGGCCGCCCTGTCTTTCAACCATCTCCAACACTAGTCAGCATAGCGCGTCGTGGGAATCGGTGTTCAGGCATACGTAACACGTGGCCCAGCCATCTCAGTCGATGAAAATTCATGACCTCATCAACTGGTTTACCATCATTCCCCAATACCCTGTGTCTAATCCCACTATTAACTACCCGGTGATCCCAACAGATACAAGCAATATTTCTAAGACATCTGTGGTCAAATACTAGTAATTTGCCAGTATCTTCTACTCTTAATGACCATCATTCCCCAGAATCGCATTATCAAGACGCGAGAAACATATTAATGTCATTACTAGACAATTCTTAACTTATGAAGTGGTCTTCAACTTTCACACACTCGCTATTTAGTACCTCTCCAGCTTGTTCGATAAAGACGGACACAATTTTCGCCTCATTTAATATTATCAGCTATTAGAGTAGTTTGATTCTTACTTGTTCTCGAACACTGGTAACCAGAAAACAAATAACACAAGTTTTGGTACAGATGGCTGTGAAAATAGTGGCAGTAACTTGAAACTTTAGTATGACATCCAAAGTTGGAAATAAAAAGAACAAAACTAGATAAGCCTCCAGCAGTGAAGTGTTAAAATCCTTTTGATATCAGTAGACGTACGTTGATAACAGAATATCAAGACTGAGCTGTATGGCATACTACGAGAGGAAACATTGATATAGGATCTTACTTATGAAAGTGTCCAGTACCTTGAGCAAACAATCCCTCTCCCTTCAAGGTTTGAATAAACGTTGTTAAAATGAGATGGGGTATGGTTATCCACAAGATCAACGACTGCAAATAAAACTGCTGTAAAAAAACTGGCTTAAAGTCGTCAAACATCACCATTAACCGAAGTTCACCAACTATAGAATTTCATATGATCAATAAAGTTATACGTGCCTGGATCAATTACCATGAGCTGTTTAGTCGTGGAATTTTCAATGTTTTTTCTACAAACATTACTAACGCTTACTTCAAGTGAACTGATTGAAGTATGTGGTGATCTTGTCTAGATAAACAATGTAGACTTTGTAACTAAAATATCTAGCTCAAAAAAAAAACATTTTCAAAATCCTTCTAAGCGATAAAGATTTTCTATTATCATGAGCGAATGCTGATAACAATAGCCTTAAGTATACACATTTATAATCTTAATAATGTTGAATATAGTCCAATGAAATAGAAACACATGACAGGACAGATCGATAAATTAGTATACTAGAGCCCGTTTAATGAAATTGATTGTTGTGGGGTGTTTCCGACTGTGGTATAGAATAATATTCTCCAATAAGGCATGGAACATAGCTTAGATAGGATCTCATTTCAAACGACTCCAAGTACTGAGACTACAGAAATATATTATGATCTGATCGCTAATAACTGTCTTGACATGTAAACACAGGTTGACATAGGATACCAAAAGGCGAAGCTCATCAAAACATTTTTTATGTACAGTTATCAAAAATGAAAATAATTTAACGATAGTTAAATTCTATTTCGTCTCAGCCTTCTTTTTTTTTAAATCCTGTTTGTTTCTAGTCAATTTCAACGATTTAATTGAAGTTGTATTGGTAACTTTTGATTTTTTCGGTTTCCCAGTACTGTTGACAGATTTTTTCATTTTAAGTATTAGCTGTTTAGGTACTACATGGCTATTAGCCTTTTCTTTTGTTGTCTTTGCTTTTTGTTGTTTCTTAGAAATCTTTAAAGATTTTGATAAGTCAGTCATTTCAATATCAGAATTACCATCGGAATTCTCTGAGTCATTATCAACATCATTTGATAACTCATCCTCCCTATCGCTGTACTCATCGGTGGAGACACCTTCTAATTCAAAATCTGGTAATTCATCCAGATCACAATTATTCACACTTTTATCATCTTCATCCATTAGAGCAGCTTCAAAATCAAAGTCACTCTCATCGCTTTCATCGGTGTTTAGCATAGATTTGTTAGGTTCCTCCTTCTTACTATTCACATAATTCCTCTCTCAATGGTTCTTTGGTTTTTCCTTTTTTTATTTTCTGCCCAACTTTTGGACTTAGATACATGGGTTACTGTTCTACCATCATCAATATCATAGGACGAATCACTATGCTCAGAGTCAGAGTTGGAACTGTCAGATTCTGATTTTGGTTTATTTAAATTGTAGTCTGTATTTGGCATAGGCTGTAGAATAAAAGAAAACAATACTAATAATTATAAGTAAAGGAAAATTTATGGAGATCGTTATCGAAAATACATAGTAATCATTTAGTAGTATGATGGTGCAGTAGCATTGTGGTTGAAGCATTTGGGTTTCAACCAATAGATTGAAGGTTTAACTAGATAGTAATATCACTAACTATCACATGTACAATGGAGCTAAAGGCCAAGTATATGAATATGTAGTGTTAAATCAAAGTACTTGCTTACGGCTGTTACTTCTAATGGAGCATAGGCCGCTGACTAGCATTCTCCAACCCATTCTGTCCTGGGTGTTTCTTTCTAGTTCTATCCAATTTTTGTTCATTCTCCTCATATCTGTCTCCATTTCTCAGCGTAATGTGTTCTTTGGTCTTTTTCTTTTCCTTAGACCTTCAAGATTACATGTGAGGGCTTGTCTTGTGACACAATTGGGTGATTTCCTCAAGGTGTGCCCAATCTACTTCCACCGCTTCTTCCTGATTTCTTCCTCCGCTGGAATCTAGTTTGTTTTCTCCCACGGTAACTTGTTGCTGATAGTGTCTGGCCAACGGATCCGAAGTATCTTGCGTAGACAGCTGTTAATAAACACCTGTATCTTCTGGATGATGGTTTTCGTAGTTCTCCAAGTTTCCGTCTTATACAGTAGAACTGTCTTGACATTTGTATCGAAAATTGTGATCTTGGTGTTGGTCGACAATTGTTTTGAGTTCCAGATGTTCTTCAATTGTAAATATGCTGCTCTTGCTGTGCCAATCCGCGCCTTCACATCTGTATCAGATTTACCGTGTTTATCATGTTCTCGTCTTTCTTTCTCTTGCAGCTTTTTCCGCCGTTGTTGCTAAATCTTCCACATATTTACCTTTGTCCGTGCTGATGCTCCTCTTCATTTGCTTGTTCGTTTCTGTGTATTCAGCTTGTGACTTGGCTTTCTCTGCTCTGTTCCATAATGTTCTCCGGTTCACACTGTCAAAAGCCTTCTCATAGTCAATGAAGTTGATGTATAGTGACGAATTCCACTCAACTGCTTGGTCCACGATGATCCGTAGTGTCGCAATTTGGTCTGTGCACGACCAATCCTTACGGAATCCAGCCTGTTGATCTCGAAGTTGGGCGTCTACTACGTCTTTCATCCGGTTCAGCAACACTCTGTTGAAAACCTTTCCTCGTACTGACAACAAACTGATGCCTCTGTAATTCTCACATTTGCTCAGATCTCTTTTCTTTGGCATCTTGATGAAGTATCCTTCTCTCCAGTCTGTTGGCACTTGTTCCTCTTCCCGAATCTTCTCGAATAGAAGGTAAAGAATGTTTGCAGTTACTTCAATGTCTAACTTCAACACTGTTCGCACATAAGGCTTAGTAACTAACCTTTTTTCTCTTTAGAAGAAACTAACGATAAATACCATAGAAAAATTAAACAATACAAACAAATTTACTCACTTCTTTTTTATTACTCTCAGTTAAGCGATTCAACTCGTTAAAACGAATTTGTTTATGTTGTACATAGAATTGCCAGAATGGTAGAAGCTTGTTTGAATTATCAATAAAAGTACACGTCGACTCAATGTTTAGCTAGTGAAAAACATAAGAGAAACCAAATACAAAGATGAAACCGGTACATAAATAAAAATTTTATGGGCTTTGTAACATAATTATTATTTTCATTGTACCTGAACACACTGCCGGCATTGATAAAGAGGTAGTCACCAGATATGAGTAGTCATTTGGGGACAACATTGATCAGACACAAAATTGTTGGGTGTTTTTATTTTTAAGAGACTACATAACAACTAAATGACCTGAGTTTAAATTGACGTCGTAACGGGGCCATATACAGAGAAGATTTGTATTATTTACATTGACTCTGATAATATGTTGATTGGTTCAAACTCCAACACTACTAATATACTCAAAGAACTGCCCAGATACACAAACTTTTCAATCATTTTCCGGTTGGTTACCATATAAAGCAAGTAGACTGTTAACACTATGATTGGCGCAAACCTACAACCTTAGCGGAATTTCACCTTCAGCAAAACCTCAGTATTTATCAATCATTGACTTTATTATATATCAAAAATAATTTGAAGACTTATTTGATCGAATGTTTCAAGTTATTTTACGTAATTGACTTTCGTCAGAAATATCCTGATGTTATGAATTGATTGTCTGTACTGATAATGTAAATGTACTTTACGCTATCATAGTTATTGTGCTGAGACGATTTTGTGCTTCATTATTAAAACATATGCTAACGAATGAGAGTTCTCAGTAAGAGGGACAATGCATTGTCGACTTTCAATTGCCAAACATTTTATTACCGATATTATTATTGGTAAAGGTTTGAGTTATCCTTGTGTTGATACAAGGGACTGAATTGTGATCAGTTGTTTTTGGAACGCGTAGGTCCTGTGCGGATTTCCTGAATACAAGTTATTTAGAGTATTCACTATGGACAAAAATCCTGGGGTCCACATAGAACCAGTTGATTAGTAAGTCCCAGATTAAAAGAAATGCTAGTACTAGACTTTATTTCTAGCAACAATTACCCTGGTCTAAACAAAATAATATTATTTGCCAGGTGACATATAAAACTGGGAACATCAGTCAACAAAATTATCATTCCTAACAATGAACTAATTTACTTACTATTTCATTCCTACTAGCTAGATTACGGACACGCCTTCGACATTTAATAATCCATTCTGAATGTTCACGTACTTTAGTCATTAAAGCTTTCATTTGTCTACAAAAACCGGCTACGCGACAAACATGTAAGAATTGTTTTACCTAAAATAAATAATTAGAATGGACATTATATAATGTGGTATTTCGTAGAAAGCTAGTCTGACTAAATTATAGTACACGAAAGTTATGAATGATTCATGATTTTGAAAATTAAAGTAAATATGAATAGAATACCGAGTGTATATAGACGGCTGAGATACAAGTTACCTGAGTTTGTAACCACGCTCGAACTTGAATTTGAACTAGTGATTATCAGAGTGTATTGTTGTTAAAAAGATAATCAATGAACAAATTATTGGCTTTTGTATTAATTTTAAAACAATCATAACTGATTACATCATTTTTAAAATTATTAGAAATATTGTGTGGCAGGTTTTGGGTAATTCAAAGGGGAAGGATTTGAAGAAATAAATCTAAAGTACAGTTGTTTTAATGCTATTCACCAGTGTCGCCACCCAGTTACTCAAACTATTATAAAGCGATGAGTATTGGAAAAGCTGAAAAAAGGAACTACCGTACCTAAAGTAATTGTTTATATTTTTATTATTTAATAATAATCAAATACTTAAATTACTGTATCTTTGTATTCTCCTGCATTTCTGTGATGTAAAAACTGTTATTGTGTCATACATACAAGTTACCGTTAACTTCTTACGGACTTATAACTTGGTTCTCTTGCACTTATGACGTGGTTATGCCGTGTAGTCCAGATTTTACCTATTATTTTATGAATTTTGAGTCACGATTGAATTGAATACATAAAAGAAGATGGCTCCCGACTTCTTTTTAAGTGTAAGGCAAGTGATAAGGGAATGTTTGTGGATAGCCGACCAATAAGAACTTAGCTTGCGACGGCCAGATGTATAATCAGTCGAGTCTCGAACACTAGTGTACAAAAGAAATAGTAGACATGGAACAGGGAAAAAATTATAATCGGAATTCGTATTAATGACTTAAGCACGTTATTATTAATGTATTTTTTAGTGACAACAATAGTCTTTAAGACACAACTACTACATCAAGCACCCGACAAGTTAAATATACATGATTTTACATTCAGTGATTAACTAATCAACTGTTAGGTAGTAAACCGGTGATAAAATCTTATAAATTAGTTAGATCATGTTAAAAAAACGAAATCATAACTTAAAATATAAAAAAGGGGAGATATGCTTGTATAATTTGAGGAGAGTGACCCCCATCGAATAATAGTATTAATAACAAGGGTATGAGGTGGAGATCGAAATGCCGAACTGTTAACAGTAGTCACTCTTCAATAATATATCACATAATTCTGATAAACTTCGTCTTCTCATTGCATTATCGAAATTTATCAAAGGGACTAATTGTTTTAAAGTCACTCTTCAGTTGCAAGCAATATAAATAATACAACTGAATTTTGATATGAATGATCGTATGAACGGAAACAAGTAGCTTAGGTTCCGTTACACTCCATTGCCCATGGTTACATTAGGTTTGGGTGATATGAGAATGAGAACAATCATAGATTACATGTCCCCGAATGTCCTGGTACGGCTGAGGGTGGAGAGAGTCTGCTCTCCCCCTCGAAATGCTCTCACATGGCCACGCGTATTTAGCCTCTACCAGGGAAGTCCTACTCACTGCCTTCTCGCGGCATTATTGTTGTTTACGATATTGAGAGGACGAGAAGCGAATGTCCGACGTTTTAACCGGGTTGGTGGTGGACACGGAGGATCAACCTAGGGAAGTCGAAAAACCCTGATTCCAAACCAATGGTGCACATGGGCTCCAGTATCCTGAGGGAACAAATGGCGTATGAATCAATTGTTGGTCCCCGGCTACCATAGAACTGAATCTCCCAACGATGCTCCACTGCCTTGTGGGTTAGACCTTTAGGTCAAAGGCTCCGGGTGTGGCCTCCTAAGAAAACCACCTGCTTTAGTTTGGGCACCTGGGCAGTGTTACAGTACTCACACAAATCAAATGAGATTTGTGTGGCGCATATGTATTTGATGCCCCTTTGTACCAATATTTATATGTTAAAATAAAATAAAATGGTTAGGAAACGTGATCTTTTAAAGTATGGATCTATAATGGTTACTAGTATTTGATTATGTCTTCGTAAAGTTGTTCACATATGGTGGAATCCCTGTTATTATACTAGTTTTGTATAATCTATTGATTTGATGAGACAACCTCGTTCAATACGCAGTTATTTTAGGTCTGACGATTATGACTGATTACAAATATATATGATACGATGGAGAAAATTTGTGGCTCTGGTGGATACTTTTGGTGGTATTAAGTTCTCTAAGCAAGGTACTTTAGTTGCTGAACATTCATTGTCATTTTTAGCTCCTACTTCATGCATAAGATGAAGATATATGCTCAGCAATTAAACTACCTAGCTCAGAGAACTTAACATCACCAAAATATATGCATAAGCTCTTCAAATAAGGAAATAATTCACAGACTCACCTCGGTGATAAAAGGCAGTGAATACTCTGGAAAAACAATTGAATTTGCATGCAATGCCATACATTCTGCTAATAAATCAAATAGCCAACTAATGATTGCATCATTCGATGCGGTTTCACGTAATTGACTAGGTGTGAAGTGAAGCAACAAGCGTAAATCTAAGGGAGCATTTGAAACACGTCCAGATCGTTGATTAAAGTTAACTAGTTGAAATACATCTAACAATATTGGTAAAGTAGGTATTAATAAACGATTATCGGAAGATAAAGCTCTGCCAGTTAGTGGCAGACGGAGATCGTTATTTTCCACTAACGTTTGCTTCCCTTCTGACAAATTTGCTTCACATAGAACAGGAACTCCAGCCATGTTATGAAGCATAGAAATGCAATGAAAATGCAACGGTAACCAACGTTGACCTTTATTTAACCTATCAGTAGGATAGATTTAAACTTCAGAATTATTTCTTGAGGAAATGATGAGTTGAAAGACAACTGACAAAAACGTTTCCATCTTACCTTTCTAACCATTGGTAGTTGTTATACCGTGATCCAGACTATGTATGGCGAACGATGGAGTATCCAATAGTGGCAGAATGTCAACCACCGATCGTATTATCGTATATCGTGGCAAACGGAAAGACCTTTATGCCACTTTTATTTCACAGGGTAATTCTCTAAGATTCTATCATACCTGAAGTCAAGTACAAACTTCTTGAGAGCTCGATATGAAGATGAAGTAATTTTTTAATCTTATATGATTTTTTACTAGTTTTTGGCCGCTGTCAGTTTGTCATGACAAAAAGGTTAAGCTTATTCTCTTGCTTATGACAAGTGGGTTCAGTTATACTTAAAATTTAAATCGCATCAAGTGTTGGCTATTTTATATAGCACTAGTAGGAAGCCTGAAGTCAGTTTCCTTTTGGTTGGGATTTACTAATAAGATGTATCTGCACGCTAGAACAAATACTTATTAGACTACATATAGCACTATTTGAAACTATGATCCACAGAGTTATTAGTCAATTACTATGACTATTACTAGTCTTGTAATCTTATTTTAAACAGTATGTAAGCACTAGGTTGATATAGTACCATGTATTGCTTATCGAACCCTAATAATCAATGAATCTTATGCGACTGAATAGTTCAAATGTTTCAAAGTGCAGTGACAAATGATACGGGTCTAAAACTTGAGAAGAACCATCGGTTCTCGGGACTGCAAATCCTCACTATTAATAAATGCTAACAAGTTACAGACTTGAGTCCGGAATCAACTATCTACCTTCTCCACATTTTTGGTCTAAGCAGTGTTACACAGTGGAGGGTCCTGTCAATTACGTCAATCGCTAATTCACAAATTGCTAAAGTTTTATTACTCTTGATCTCCAGAATATTTCTTCCCGGATATCACTTAACAGCTACGTTGCGTTTATCAGCCTTACCTTCACATCTGTATCAGATCCTCCGTGTTTATCAACCGAAGCAGGTCTGGGAACCCGGGCAGTATCACAGCCCACATACAAATAAAACAAAATGGCAACAATTACTGGAAATACTGTCCTCGCTCCAATTAAAATTTAGACAACTCACATCCATTTGGTAACATTCACTTTCATTATTATTTTCTTATATACTACGTCACTTATCTACTCTCTTCTATTCTCACTTTGTGTACCCTTATTTCTCAACTTATACAGCAGCTCGCCTACGGTGGAAACTCTGTTCTATCTAAACGATCTCCAGTCATTGTCTGGTCGAAAGTGAATGCTTCCACCGAATACGTATACCAAATCAGTTTTTCTGAAACATCGTACACCGTTCAAACTGGATTCCTTCAACGTTCGCACACTAATGCAGATCGGACAACAGATAGGGCTGGCCATGTCTTTAGAAAGTCTTAATATCGACGTTTGTTGTCTCTCCGAGACCCGTATTCAAGACTCTGGTGAAGTACTACAAATTCACTTTCCATCTATCGCTTCGAAAAACTCGTTTCCTGTGTGTTTATCCGGGAACTCTGTGACATCTTCGTCTGGTTTTGCTAGTGTTGGTGTTGCACTAAGTGCTAGAGCTGAGGCAGCACTAGTCGACTGGATCGCCATTAACAGTCGGTTATGTGCTGTTGGATTAGAAAGTTCCATCAAAGTGAGAGGAAATCGGTGTAAGAAACGATGTCTTTTCGCCATCTCCGCCTACGCCCCGACAGATTGCAGCCCGGAAGCAATCAAGGATGAGTTTCACCACCAGTTAACTGTTCTTCTACAGGAAGTGCGTCCGACAGATATTGTAGTACTAGCCGGAGACTTGAATGCCAGGGTCGGGCGTCTAGGCACAGAAGAGTCATTTAGGTGGCCGATGGGGACTTGTCGGTCGCAAGACAGATAACGGGGACCGTTTGCTGCAACTGTGCACAGACTACAAGCTGTTTCTAACTTACACTGACTTCTGGCGGTCATCGCCAATGTGCTGCCTGGCGTCCTCCCTCTGCATCACATCGGGATCAGCTATTGCTGTGGTGATTGTGTATAGGGCTACCACTCCTTTTGAGTACCTATCTGAACTCTGATTATGAACCTGTTTGCGCTAATCTTGTGCTTTAGGTGCCAACAAGTCGTCTTAAACGGATCGGTGTCAGTAAATTGGTTGCAGTTTCTGTTGCAAGTAAGTATCGAACCGAGCTAGCGTCTAGGCTAGCTACCATCCCACCGAAAAGTATAGATGAGCAATGGTCGCAACTACACGACGCCCTGAAAATGGCGAGTCAAGTCGCTTGCGTCTTCACAAAACGTTCCACTTATAAGCACTGAGCTACTTCAGGCTCCTTACATCTCATTGAACCCCGTCTGTCTACTTCGGATGACCGCCAGTTTGACTATAGACAAAGACTGTTACTCAATGAAATTTGGCAAAGTTTGTTTAAAGACCGAGAAGGCTGGTGGTTGGACCGCGCTAATGAGCTGGAAGCAGCAGCTGCATCTAGTAACTGTCGGAAGCTCTTCCAACTCATCCGAGCCACTGGCAGGAAGAAGTCTGATGTGAGCGAAACGATCTGTGAAGATGACGAGACACTAATCACTAGCATCTATCGACGTCTTGGACGATAGACAGAATTCTTTGAAGGGCAGTTCAACTGGCCTGCTGCCCTGACAACATCGATCAGATTGTCCTGCCCTCCATGGCCGGTGACGACTGATCCACCAAATGAGACGGAAATCCGCAAGGAAGTCCAACTCTTGAAGCGCTACAAATTACCGGGCCCAGATGACTTACCTCCGGCTCTTTTTAAAGATGGTGGTTGTTATATCTAGAGCTTTAGATTCTTGGTATGCCGCATACTACTAGACTACTTGAACGATCGAATCCGCAACGTCGCGAGAGAGAAGACAGAAGACTAGTAAGTAAGAATTCCTGAGGCTTCCTTGAGTTTGCCAACGAGCCATCCTTACAGTGGTGATTTTCTGGTTAAGGAATTGACTGAAATGTTTACAAAAGTCTTGGATCTCAAATATAATGAATTCATACAATTCTGCATCAATATTTGTTGTCTTTATTTAAATTCATAAAGGGAAGTAATTGCATGAAATAAGTAAATCCGTTGAACCATAGATTTAAGCGTGAGTTTAACAGAGAATAGGGTGAAACAAGGATTCGGCGTCAATCTACTTATTGTACTTGAAAGACGACATACGAAATGCAATGATGCGATACATTTACTTGTAAATATAAGTTACACACCAACTACCGATAGATATGTATTGTCATAGAGCATCTTAGCTTCAGCTTCCTTACATTAAGTGTGGTAAAACAAATAAAGGTGGTGATCGGACTTTTTTCTAAAGATGCGGTTTTCAGGA
This sequence comes from Schistosoma mansoni, assembly GCF_000237925.1. Taxonomy (NCBI): domain Eukaryota; kingdom Metazoa; phylum Platyhelminthes; class Trematoda; order Strigeidida; family Schistosomatidae; genus Schistosoma; species Schistosoma mansoni. The sequence goes on along the minus strand of NC_031495.1, from coordinate 44,761,789 downwards.
GCCTAAATATTTAACTTATTAACAAGGAAGCAGTAAAAAAGCACTATATTTCGTGCAAACAATCTAAATTGTAAACTATACTATTCAGGAACCAAAAAATACTAAATCTATTGCATTTATGTAAAAAGTCTTACTTGATTGTTCCATATACCAGTTGACTTAGTGGATGAATAAGTGACTTTATCAAAGCATGTACATCTGCATATCTTGAAGTGAAATCGCACCATAGGCGAAGGCTACAAACAAACTGCCAGTTAGCCACAGACTGAATATCTTCCTGGGAATAAATATAAAATGTTACATCTTGCTAGAAATGAACATAATGGAACTATACAAACAACAATGCAAAAGAAAACTAGTTTCGCGGCAAGCAAATTAGACAGATATTCAGTTGATACTGATCACAAGACAGAAACCGCGAAATGATTCGCAACTAATTTGCCTACATGGACAGTCAAAAAACGGATTCATGTTCCTAGAAACGAGGCGAGTCAAAAAATTTTCAGTAGTTACAGATAATAACCTCAGTGAATGCGAATTACTTAAAGATATTTATTCGTTTATTTTAAATAAGCATCATTGGTAGGGAATGTGACGTCATAAGGCACTTCAGTTTAACATAACTTTTCGCAAACATAAATTACGTTGATCAGAAGCAGAAAAATGTTAGACAAACTACAAGAGAAAAGCAAAACAATCTAAATCACCGACTAACAAACTTACTTTATTCTTGGAAATATATGCCTTTCTTAGGGTTATCGCAAGTTGTCGAGTGTAGACAAAAGCATGTATATATGCATCGTCCAAATTCTTACCGAATAGCTCCAAGAGGCACTCACGCATCAAGTTGATCTGAGCAATGTTCGACGCCAAGACGAATTTACAATTTCTAACAAAGGCGACAAACATAAGTTTGATACACAAGCCAGCGCATTCCCTTTTTAATGAAAGGGCCTTTATGAGGTTAAGGAAGGCCAGGAGTCTTCGTGAATCTTCATCTTCACTCCATGTTTTAACCATCAACTAGAGACTTCATTCACAAAAAATATTAGACAGACCTTGAAAAACTTCTTCTCCAGTTTTTCATGCCTTAAAATCTTCGGTATTTTGTTATTAATAAGTCTGAGGTCTAGGATCGGATTTTTTAACAATGACTTTAACATTCTTGTGAAGTTGGTGAGGTGCTTTAACCTTGGGTTTTAAAAAGTTAGTATCCAATAATCAATATATTTTTGACATGAAATTGTATAGATCAATCGGTTTCTTTACGCTAGCTTCTTGATGATTCTATGTCTTTTCAAATCTTCCATACTGTCCAATGGGTGACAGTCTAGCCATTGGACTTCAGTGGTTCTAATTATCCTGGTATTTATTTATGGAAATGTATATCTTCTTATACAGGTACGCTTCAAATGATATCAAGTGGTTGTAGACAGAATAAGAGTAACTTTCGCTTAACATGTTCTCATATCTGGTAGCGATCTGTCAATGGTGTCTCAAGATAGGAGTCTAGGCGTATTCGACCAGCCAAAGAAAAAAATATCTGTAAATTATTATCAACCACTGTTTTGAGTCCTTAGGAAGATGTCAATGCCCCTAATGAAGGGCTCCTGTGAGATCTCTTGTGGCACTTCAGATGAGAATATTTCTGAAAACTAGGGTTTTTATGAAGAGTTGAAAGTATGACTGCAGACCATCCAGCCATGTTGTGCCTATAAATTCCGAATGTAGCCCTGAAGTTTTGTGTAAGCACTGAGTTTAGCATAGCTTTTGAATAGGCACTCGGTAGTGCTCGAGATGCTATGAGTCGTTGAAAGGTCACCTCTTAAACCCTAATACTCTAATAAGTAAACGTTTAGTGATTGAACTGATTTAGTGATTCGTCATTGGATACATCATTGAGTATTCTTATCATTTTCGAGTGCGTGAAGAAACACAATATTTACATACTCCGAATGGGCCCGAGTAAATATGTCGAGGATTAGATGAACCATCCTACTGTCACACTCGCCTAACACGCGCTTCAACGTTATTAGTGAAAGGTTTGCTCGAAAGACATTACTGTCACAGTTAACATAAGACTTTAGATTACAGAGCGCCATCACTTTTAGATATTTCTCAAATTTATACACACCCAGAAGGGAGTTAACTGAGTTGCACGCGTTGTCTGTAACGTGACTCGGATGTAGTACTTTACAATTTGATGTGTTGAAAGTATGTCTGTTGTTATCCGTCCAGCTTCGAAGTCGAGTCGTGTGGTCACGTAGACCGTCACACATCAAGTACTACATAATTTCTGTTATTATTGAGGAAAGTGCTAATGGTCAGTAGATTGAAAGTTCACCGTGTCAGCAATCTTTGAATACTAGTGAGATTCGCGTCAGATTCCGATTGTTTGCAACCATGCTCAGCTTAGCGATCGTGTGGACGTCACACTGAGTGATGTTGCCAAGATTGATGCCGTTTCTCTCGGTCAAACAAAAATGTCCATTTCCTGACCAGGAAAAGTGTTTTTCTTTGTCCTCGTCGCAGTTCCTAATAAACCAAGTCAACGCTCAGGTCCACTTCTGAGAGTCCTGTTGAATTGCAGGTGGAGTCCTCATCGACGTAGTGTGTATGTGACGGTTGAAACGTTTGAAAGTACTGCTCTGTCAGAAACTCAGTGGCAACTCTGTCATTGTTGGTTGGGCTATTAGAACCTAAGAACTGAGAAACTCCGACTGCTTTGTTGAAGAAGGGCTGCATGAGGGAACAAGCTCTACAGATCGGAGACAAATTCATCGATTAACTTGATCCGATATTGGAGCCCATCTTCTCTTGTCGCTTTACCGCACTGGTTTCTTTGTTGTTTAAATTGCCTATGTGTGTTGTCGTTAATAGTTGGTTTAGGTTCCTCCCAGTAGTGCGGTTTTAGTTTTAGCAGTCGAAGAGTTCGATTCTTCACGACTGTATGTCGTTTGTAACTTTCGGGGACAATTTATGGGACAGACTGGTTTGTAGTACGTAAGGTTTTGTACAGTAAGAATCCCCAATGAGAGTCTACGTCAAGTTGAGAGTGGACTTCTTAATCCATCTACTGCAGGTTGTCCCGTAAAGCTGACACATCCAAATGTTTGAACCTCCAATGCCTGTTGTTGGTGGGACATTTTAGATCAGTTCTACTGACAAAAGTAAATGTTATGAAGGCATGATCGCTTTTCTTATGCTAGTCAGAACTGAGGGATTATCAATCAGGACTTATTCGTTTTGGAAGATTCAGCCTAAGCGTGACTGTATCTGGCTGCTTTTCCACTGAGTTACTAGCTTCGCATTTTCGAACAATCCCAACTCTTCAATGAGATTGAGGAGTCAAGCTGCAGTAGAGTTGTCATCTATATTGTATGTGTGTCCAATGAAGATGACTTGAGGAGATTGAAGTCTCATAAAATTAGAATGACAGTGTATCTGAGACGAATAGAGAGGGATAGTTCCTGCGACACACGATTTTCGTGCTCGGTGTTGGCAGTGGGTTTTTGTTGGTTACTTCAACTACGCATGTTGGGGTGTTGGAAAGTCTCATTGAACTCCATACGGATTCCTCAAGATTGGTGAACTCTTGAGGGCACGCTTGACGTGCCACCTAGTGGGATCGTAAGCACAGGACTGCTCCGCCGCCCATTTCTGTTCTTCCATCATTGCGGAACAAGACATCCCGAGTATTGACAGCTCCTGGTCCCAAATTCGTGGTGTTTCTCATGCTTCAGATATCTCCTTCAGATGAGTAGCATCGGCGTTATTTAGTCCACGCAATGCATCCATTTTGTTCGGTAGGCTCTTATCATTCGTATATAGGCAGTTCATGTTTTCGAGCGTTTTCGTAATCATGGTCAACAAGTGTAACTCATCGCCACTGTATCTCACTCCCCCTTGTGTGTTAGTGATGACCCTACGACGTGGCCAGGCGAAAATTCAAACACAACGATTTTGTCGTTGGTTAACACTTTTCTGATAGCTTGTTATTTTCGTCAGCATCTGGTCAGCTTTTCCGAACATGAGAGGTCGTATCATGCAATTTATCAATAATAATGTGCAATAAAGATTTCAATTCATTGTATCCTTTATCAGCTTTTCATCTTTTCCAGACGTCCTTGAAATGGAAAAAGGCAATTATATGTTTATTTAGCAATCCACTCGTACGTGCGTAAGAATACAAAACGGGAGGCAAAGGAAAATGAACTCTTATTTATGCGTTTGGTTAACATGTAATTGTGTTGGAACTATTTCGCAGTGTTTTGTTTGGGGGGAGAGAAGTATATATTCACATACACATGAGCATATTGGCGAAAAATTTTTTTTGGTTTTTCAACACAGTGATAGAGGACTGCAATTGATCAGTCTCTTATTGGCATATGTGCACACTGGGCGGACTGATTCGATATTATCTTAATTCACAAACATAATAAGCAAAGATGGATAATGACTAGTAGTGGAATCCAGGACGCGCGTTACGTCTCCAGTAACTAAATGGATAAAGCGATGGCGTCTGAAGCGAACGGTTGTGGGTTTGAGTCTAAGAGTGAATATCAACTCTGAGATACAGGTACATCCAGCAGAAGAATCCCAAATAGGATGAAACGTGCATCCTGGATTCCACTTCTATCCACCATCTATCTTTGCTTATAACAAAATGATTGTCAAACTATAATGATCCTATGATGTGAACTCTTTTAAAAACATTGAATTTAGTTCCTCTGATCTAATCATCCACTATCTTGTTTGTGCTTCACTTGCAGTTAGGATGATTTTTTTAAAAGAAACACTTTTTCTTCCAAATAAACAGTGCAGAAGCATTTATGTTGTTATTGTACTATTTGTTGACATTTCATTTAATTGATTAGTTGTTTTCCTTTGTTTGAACTTATAACTTGGTGTTCATAAATCATTGACCTACGATCTAAGCAAATAACATCAGTAAAAATCCAACATTAGTTGATGAATATTAATCACTTTATCAAAGGCGAAACTCTTTATTGAAGCACACAGTGAAGAGATGTTAAGAGGTGCATTAGAAAAAGTCACAAACTACTTAGTATTAACGTTTAAAATTAAAAAGAGAAGAGCATTAGGAATAATATGATCATGAATTGACCTCATCAGATTCACTTCAACTGGTTAAGTCGTAATCTACTTTTTACGAGATATTTATGTTCAGAGCTTTATTTTGTATGGTTTTATTCTACAATCCAAATTAGTCAATAATTTAGGCTTCCTAAGCACCTGGTCAGCCTGTAGTGAACACGAACACGAGTGGGGACAACTATAGGTAGGCCCGAAATTACAGAATATCTCACTAAAATCTGACAATCATAAAGTAAACAGTTAATTAGCAAACTATTAATCAATTGTCCCAATCTTGACTGTCCCTTCTGAAAATATCAGTCCATCGTCTCGGATTTTATTGTTCATGCATTTTCATACCAATCACGTTTCGTTTCCGGTCTCTCATTATCGATCATCTGCTGAAATATATTCTATGCCTGACCATCGTTATATACTACATATGCGGATATAAGTAACCCACACCACAAGCCTACTTTAAGTAAGGTTAAAACCTAAATTTATGAGAGTCTCTATTAACACAGCCTGAATATTAATATACACAGCCTGTGAGTAAATATCGGTATCTGTACTGACATGAGTATGGTGACCTTAAAGAGCTCAAATCCTCTCCTTTTGACTTCCATGTATGATATCCACTTAATTGAGTATTTTAGCTAGCCAATTATTCTAGTAGTACAGTGAATTTGCTTGAGAATATTCAAAAGTCAGAACATCAGTTGTTGCGATGGTGTATTGATAAAAATTAATAAAAATTCATCAGTACACAAGTGATAAGCACACTGTGAAGTGGGTAAGTGAGAGAGTATGTGAGTAAAATTGCTGAAATATCTGTATTTATTTATAAGTGTCAATCAATTGTGATCCGACAGGACGATAAATGAAGGTTGGCGTGCAGACATATGTTTGATCAGACTCGCACATACTTTTATACGTTCCATTAATTGTCTAAATTACAGCAGATAGTTAAAAACGAAGTGCAATGGGCTTACTAAAACCTTGATCAGATGAATAATTCACTCGCTCATTATAGGCTACTCAAACTTGGATTTCTTATTTACCATATGGTGTTAAGGTAGCATACGATCTATCGTGCCTTTCCCAGGATATCATTTAGAGATAGTTAGATAGGTTCTTACGGATTTCTGAGCTGAAAGATATAAATATACACAAATATTACCTGGTTTTTGAAGGTTGTGTAACAAATATCATTTGATAATTAAAAGGCTTTTTCAAATTAATCAACTTGTAATAAAACATTTAATTGTATCAATTTATTTTTCTTACGTAATCTACATTGATTTAGGATACATTTACACTAAACTTAAAACTTTGCTGCAGATCATGATGTTATCTCTTTTTTCGCTTGATGTACTGACATTCTATTGGTTTTTAATTTCGTCACTTTGTTGATCTGATACCATATATATTCTTGTGGTATGCACTACTTATGTTTGTAGACATAAGTAGTATGTAGCAGGGATCGGAAGTAGAATGCTTACCAGAAGAAGAGTCAAATAAAAGGAAGAGGAAAGAAAACAAAGAGCTATCGGAATGATAACAGTATCGGGAGAATGATAGAGCATATAAAGGGCAACTGAAGGAATATATGCTCATGATGTATGATTTTCATATTTTGCGAACACGCTGTGTGATTTTTCATAAAACAATAAGTTGGTTTACTGTATCTGAGTTTTCATTCACTACTTTTAAAACTATGCTTTGAGTTGGTGACAGAGAAAGTAAGGTGAACAAACTTCATACCCTTTAAATTTCGATTCCTCCTTCCAATGATGGTGGTATTTTAACCATTTAAGTTTGGCAAAGCTTTATCTGGTCAACCCTGATTAGCTTTTCTGAAATTGGTTTCCGTGTGTTCAAGGCTCGCAGAACCACTTTGTGAATGTCCTTAAGTGGAGAAATCGATACCTCCGGGTCTTAGCGCGTGGACATTGCACCAGGGACTAGTATACGCTACACACGTTTCACTAATATATCCTGTGGCATACGTATAGGTATATTCATTCACTCGAGGCGGTAGATGGTTATTACTTCCTTCGAACATATTGGCTACAACTGACTATCTCTAGCGTATTATATGCATACCATCGGTACATAGACTTTCACCCATGCACGTCACGACACACATTTTAGCACAAACACTCACAAAGAGGGTTTATAGTCACCTCTCTTCAGTACTTGCCATCATCTCCTTTTACTATTTTCTAGACCTGTCTGTTTAGTCCGCTGATTTTATTAGATATAAGGCAGAGATTTCACCTAATGGTCATTTTGTGAGACCGGGGTGTACACTTTCCACATACCTACATACACAACTACATAAGCCGAAGGTCATGTAATTCATATACATGATCATACACATCGGGCAGTCCGCAAGATTTAGTGAGCCTGCCTTTATAACATGTACCTCCTCGGTGGTCACTCTTTTGACGCTTGCCCTTATTTATGCTAGGGTTCTTTTATACACACCTTTCCGGTTGCATACTTTTTCATTCGTCGTTCTGATAGTCTATTTTTTACTCACAATCTTATGGACGGATACTGCCTGAATTACCATCAGTGTGGTTTACCATCCAGTGAAATGAGAAAATATTACCTCCACTGATTTTAAACTTAAACTATTTTCCATTAAACTATTAGTAAATGTTTGTGAATTTTTAAGTTGACTATACTAAATTATATTATTTTCCTTGTTATTACTGGTCAATTGCAGTCCTAAACATCAATGAGAAGATTCAAACAACCAATACAAAAATGAATTAAACTTCATCTCATTACGCAAGTTAGTGGCTACTGGACTCAGCAGCTAAGTGGATAACGCGATGACGTTTGAAGCGAAAGGTAGTGGGTTCAAGTTCCGGAGTGACCATCAACTCTGGGGTAAGGTATATCCGGTTGGCGAGCTCAAAAATTGGACGAAACGCGCATCCTGAATTACACTGCTAGCTACCATCCATCTCTGCTTATTAGGTATTATGTTATCAACCGAGTAAAGGGATGTTATCGTCAACAGTTCAGTCTTATAACCTGTAAGCCTAGTAATCACATCTAGAATCATTTACATAAATATATAAAAAATTCTCTTTACGAGTAGTCGAACAGGTTCTATATCTTAACTTGTATCAAAGTGTTTTCAGTATAATGAATAAGAGAATGACATTTTCTTTTGATCAATAGCCAAATGTTTCTTATTGAATGAATTAGTAAGGTAAAAGAGTAGACTGTCATGTATGTTATATCAGAAGTGATAACTCAACCTCGATTGCAATATGCATTTTGAAAAACCGTAAGTTCTTGTAGGAAAAAGAGGTGGGATTTATATATTTTTTAATTAATTTTAATAAATAAGCCAAACGTTTAGGATACCAACTTCGTTACCATCGAGTATTTAGTTAGAAAATAATACACTTGTCATATCCATTTGACAGGTATCCAGAATAATTCTGGATATGAATTCAGTGTCATATTACCAGTTCAAAAAGTTACTTCACCGAAATATTTCAGAACTTCTTGGTGAAATTTTCTATCTTTCAGTGAGGCTCCTGAACACCCTCCAATTGAGATATCTCGCGGAACGAGACACAACCTTTGATTCACAGGACGAGAATCATACTAATTCAGCCATCTAGTCCGGCGGTCCAAATTTTCAATTTCAGTCGATTCGTGTCCATCCACTTATTGAGAATTTTATAACTTCAAAAACCATATTTATAACTTTAGGACATTCCTGTTGATTACTGGTTAGGCTGAAGAAGTTAATATGTGATTTGGGGAAATAACTTCAGATTGAACTAATATACACAAACCAGTTAACTGAATCGTTAATAACTAGGTGATTAGATATCCCCCTTATTGAGTACAGCCCGATGTACTCAACTTTGAGCCACACCGTTTGTCGGTAACTCTGGGTGAAAACCAAGACAGTTTTAAAAGATAATAAACTTAAACAACAAGTACTTGAAACGTACATTAGAATGCTAATTACTTTTTGTCATTTTAAAAGACGCAGTATGCCTGATTGAGTATGCTATGGAAATTAGTTCAATTGAAAGTTATTTTTCTCCAGGGACCAATAGTAGTGGGATAAACTTTGTAAGATCGAGAAATATTAGATAGCTCTAAACTCATCAACAGTGAGGATACATGACCTTATACGAGAAAAAAAACCTAATACTTCCATATCTCATGCTGCAAATTATGACTTTGAGATGTTGAGTCGATTACGAATAATACAAATTTCTCGGGTCGGTTTATATGCAATATGTTCGATGCCGTTGGATGGAAACGGTCTCAGTCGTGACATGTTTTAACTTTACCCGTCACTACTTTCCACTATAACTCTGAGAACCCATCTTGAAGATAGTCATCAGTTAGCACAATGATTATTTCAATATAGTGAAAATTCCTATTTTTACATTTGACAAATAAAAAGGAACGAATCGAACGAAGAAATTTCAATAATGATTATTGTTTATTTAGATGATTTGTGAATATCTGTTTAATGTGGTTAATGTGGTTACTTTCGTAAAATTGGAGAAGTTAAACGTTATTCCAAAATTTACTGATAAACTATTAGTTGTGTAGTGCGATAATTATGAAGCAAGGTATTACATTACAGTTTTCATCTTCTCATTTGTTTAATCTTAGTTGTATGCATTAGTAAAAAATTAAAAGCAATCACTCGTTGGTTTGGATCAACCAAACTGTGTGATCGTAAACTTGATGCTTTTGTAGTGTATGCGACTTACACCAACAGACTTAAGTAGTATGTAACATCAATCTTAAGTAGAAAACCTAGCAGCATTAGGCTAAGAAGATCAAGTCAAAGAGAATAGAAGGGAAAATAAAAAGGAACTGTCAACTTTAAGATTCATAGAACTTAGCAAATGAAGTATTCAGTATTCTTACATTTTACCAAGATACTCTCTTGATATGAATTTGTTTGTCCCCACCCATGTTCTTGTTGATTACGCTTTAAATAGACTTTGAGGTTACAATAAGTAACCTGATACATATATTTATTATGAACTAATGTCAATTAATGAACCTCAGAAATGAATGAAACAGCTATTCAGTGTTCAATTAGTCATAGAGATGATATTAGTTTATACTGAAAAAAATATTCTATAAACATTTGATTGATTCCATAATTACAATGACTTTCATTTTAGCTGTCTGAACCGCTATTACTTTCATTAACTTACTCAAATGTATAACCGATTTACTTACCTAGTTATTTGAACTTCAAACAGTTAATGGTTTAGTTCGTTTATATATATATAATAATGTGGACTACAACCCTTCAGAATTTTTATCAGTCTTCTATTTATCTAACTCCGCCTGTAGCTCTTCTAGAGTTACTGCCGGTCCCAAGCCCGGGTAAAGGAGGAAAGTTGGGCATGGGGTTAGCGACCCCATCCCGTAGAAAAGCTAACTCGCTAAAAAAACGCTAACCAGAAAAAACAATTCAAACCATTTAAACTCTGTCCTGGGAGTTGAAGGAATAATTATGACTTCGCAGATGACCTAGCCCTCCTCTCTCATACACACGAACAAATGCAGATGAAGACAGCAAATGTAGCAGCAGCCTCTGCATCAATAGGCCTCAACATTCACAAAGGAAAAAGCAAGATTCTCAAATGCAACACGGAGAACACCAACCCAATCACACTTGATGGTGAAACTCTGGAAGAAGTGGAAACATTCACGTACCTGGAAAACGTCATTGATGAACAAGGAGGATCGGATGCAGATGTAAAGGCGAGGATTGGCAAAGCAAGGGTAGCATTTCTACAATTGAAGAACGTATGGAACTCAAAACAACTCTCAACTAATTTCAAAGTGAGAATCTTCAATACGAACGTCAAGACAGTCCTACTGTACGGAGCTGAAACGTGGAGAACTACTACATTCATCATCAAGGAGGTAAAAATATTTATAAACAGTTGTCTACGCAAAATACTCAACATTCACTGGCCGGATACTATCAGCAACAGCGTTTTATGGGAGAGAACAAACCAGCTTCCAGATGAAGAGGAAATTAGGAAAAGTCGTTGGAAGTGGATAGGACATACATTAAGGAAATCACCAATGTGCATCACGAGGCAATCCCTAACTTGGAATCCAGAAGGAACGTAAAAGAGGATGGCCAAATAACACATTACGCCGGGAGATCGAAACAAATATGGAAAGGATGAATAACAACTCGAAAGAACTAGAAAGGATTGCCAAGGACAGAGTTGGATGGAGAATGCTGGTGTGCGGCGTGTGCTCCGCCACGAGGGGTAAAAGGCGTAAGTAAGTAAGTCTATTTATCTAAAAAGGAACGAATCGAGCGAAGAAATTTCTTTTCAATCAGTTTTTCATCATGGCTCTACACTAATATGCATATATGATTCACCATAAAGGAATAACACTCTTCGAGTAGATACGTTAAGTAATAATTATATAATGACATATCGATTATAAACTAATATTGAGTAATTGAAAGAAAGAGGATTAATACTAATCGAAGTAATTATTCGAAAGTCAAGCTGTTGCTACGTTGCATAATATATAAAAGAGAAGAAAGAACTAACAAAATATTTTTTTGATGAAGGGTCAGTAACACAGTAGTTATGTAAGAATCAAGAGACTAATGTAGAGAATAAGTAAAATACAAAAATGGAAGGAATAAAATAATTGTTTATCATAGTTCTACTACAAACTCCGCTACACCGATGGTCAAGGTAGCGAGAGTGGTTGTACAAACTTCTTTCGGATACAAAGTTTCAGTTTGTGAATATGGATTGCGATGGCTTCAGCCATGTGCAACAGACGAGCTCGTAAATCATGCGGCAAATTTGATGGAATATGGTAGATAACTATAAAAGCTTTATTCAGTTCAACTTGATGGCCTGTGTCCACCAAGTGAGCGAGAATAGAACTCTTAATCACCTTTACTTGTCTTTTGCTCAACCACGACAAATGGTGTTCTGTTATCCGTTGGCGAACTTGCCGAATTGTACTCCCTATATAACTGGCACACATAAAAGAACAATAATTTACTGCACGCCACTGAAAGCAAACTAAAAGCAGGTTGAAGAAATTTTCTACTGATCATCGATACCAAAGTTTCATATAATTTAGTTCCCTTCATAAATGTAGACAATGCAGTGAGAAGACGATACATATATATACACTTTGTAATCAGGTTTACGTGTGATGAGGGACCTGAAAATAAATTACATTTTCTCGACTTTTAGTTAACCAAAAAGATGATGGTTCTATTCGTAGAAGTATGTATAAAAAAGTCCTTTGGTATTTCTTCGGCTTTGTACTCATTCATTGCAAGAGAAAATTGATTGGTTACTTTCCGAGGAAAGCTAGGAAGATGCCCTCAGACGACATCATACACAACTAAGTGAACCTTATTCATAATATGTTTACTGAAACTAATTACCCTTAAATTTTTCTGAAGTAGTATACAAGTACAATAAAAAGGAAGCTAGTGACACTGTCGTCTGGTAAGAAAACTCTTTTTCTGTAACTAAAGTTCAATGTTGATATAGATAATGACCTAATACCGAATAGACAAACTTAAACAGTTAAGGGGATCTTTTATGCAACTATCCTCTATTTATCATTACTTAGCTAACCTGTGGTGGTCCCCCAAATGAAGAGTAAGCAAAGGTAGTCAGTAATATCACTATAGAAAAATTAAAGGCAATTCAGTGAAGTAAATTTTCTTTTCAACGGTATTATTTACTCAAGCTATACAATCTTATTTATAATTAATTTGCTAATAAAACTCTGTTGGAAAAAAGGATAACGATTACGTTACATCATGTGCCAAAGAAAGTTGCTTAACAATAGAGAATCGAAGAGAGACAATAGGACGAAATTAATTGCGAGAAGGATAACTATCCACTTGACGAGTATGGAAAGGGTGGACAATAAATTAAAAACGTGAATGTGATAATAGCGAATAATTAAAATTAAAGATCAAAAACCATTGAAGAACATAGAAGAAAAATCAAATTATTGTTTATGAAAAATCAGTGCTAAGGCCATAAAGGAATGATGGCTTGCATGTGTCGCTTTTATACACAGAATAAGTTACCTGGTTTTGCTACATCCATTTGTATCTATGAATCCAGCTGCTCCTGCAGAAAAAGCCATATCGAGCATGCAACTAGAAAAGTTAGCCAATGAGTAAGTAAATCCCTCCTTTTGTGGTTTGCAAAGGGTATAATTAAAAGAATAAGCAGCTCTGTTTTATAAAAATTGGTCGGTAACAGTTGTGTGATGGACAGAACCAAATCATTTTGAGTAATTTATCGTATACTTACTGCTTTACCATACAAGGTTCAATCTCGTCCCGTAGATATAGCGAAAGCTATAGTAATTCAAGCTAATAACTGAAGTCTTTGTTTCAGTACAAAACAATTTAACTCACCTCGTCATAACCATGACGATCTAATTGAAGTGGAACTATGTGTAATCTGAGAGAAATAAATTTTACAGGATATGAAATTGTATTTCGGTGTACCGTTGTCTCCCTTTCCCTGAGACCAATCAAAAAATGTAGTTCTGTTAACTGTTAACTTCAATGGAGTACCATTTTGCAAATCTTGTTGCCTCAATTATGTTATTTTACATGCCTATATTGGACATCGAGGCGGAGAGTATCTTTGGAAAGTTGTTTGTTGGTGTTCGATTTCCAACGGAAGAAGAGTTCCCCAGACAATAAGAGTATATGGGGACTGAACTTTTTGTTAGTTTATTATCTGGGATAGTCATCGGAAACAGAATGAGTTTTATGTTAAGTAAGTATGCACAAAAAAAGGACAGCCAACAGCATTTTCACTTACACCATAATATATTCACCCAAATTCTTGTACATAATAAGTTAGGGTAAGGAGAGGGTTCTGGTTGCATAAATTGATAATTTACTTTTTCATGGTTTTCGTCAACACATTGAATTCCACAAGGAATAGATATTCATATGTTTTCAAAATAGCGATAAAGATGAACTTCTCTTTCAGACAACCCACATCTCATTTAACACTTACAAAACAATTGCTTACTCCTAGAATATGAATAAAGTAACAGACATCCTTTGGATTAAACTGTCAAATCGTTCGTGGAGGACAACTCACCGACTCATTCGAGGTAAAGACCGGTATTAGGCAAGTTCGCTTACTCTCACCCTTTCTCTTTCTCATGGTGATAAACTGGATAATGAAAACGTCAACATCTGGAAGGAGACATGGGAGACAATGGACAGCTAGAATGCAGCTAGACGATTTAGACTTCGCAGATGATCTGGCTCTACTATCACACCTGCAACAACAAATGCAGGAGAAGACGGCCAGTGTAGCAACAGCCTCAGCAGCAGTAGGTCTCAATATAAACAAAGGGAAAAGCAAGACTCTCCGATACAATACAATATGCACCAATCCAATTACACTTGACGGAGAAGCTTTGGAGGATGTGGAAACCTTTACATATCTAGGCAGCATCATTGATGAACACGGTGGATCTGATACAAATGTAAAGACGCGGAACGGCAAAGCGAGAGCAACATATTTACAACTGAGGAACATCTGGAACTCAAAACGATTGTCGACCAACACCAAGGTTAGAATTTTCGATACAAATGTCAAGACAGTCCTACTATATGAGGCGGAGACGTGGAGAACTACGAAAACCATCATCCAGAAGTTACAGGTGTTCATTAGCAGTTGTCTACGCAAGATACTTCGGATCCGTTGGCCAGACACTATCAGCAACAAGTTACTGTGGGAGAAAACAAACCAGATTCCAGCGGAGGAAGAAATCAGGAAGAAGTGGTGGAAGTGGATTGGGCACACCTTGAGGAAATCACCCAATTGTGTCACAAGACAAGCCCTCACATGTAATCCTGAAGGTCAAAGGAGAAGAGGAAGACCAAAGAACTCATTACACCGAGAAATGGAGACAGATATGAGAAGAATGAACAAGAACTGGATAGAACTAGAAAAGAAGGCCCAGGACAGAGTGGGTTGGAGAATGCTGGTCGGTGGCCTATGCTCCATTGGCGTAAGTAAGTAAGTAATGTTTGAATGTAATCAGTTCAATTCAGAGATAAGAGAAATGGATAAACAAAAGCGAATATGAAATTATCACAGAAATTAAAGTGATTACATAATCTATTCCTATGAGCACACATTTAGATGTAGGTTGTTTATAGGTAAGATAAGAGTATACACTCCTCCATCCATTGAGTTCACTTTTATAAATATTACTGAGTAATGAACATGGTGTATCACCTTCATGGTAAACTACATATAACGTTATGTATAAGTTTATCATTCCTCCACGGCTTTTGCAGAAGTATTCCGAAACGTGGTCTCTAAGGCATCGAGAAGTATTTTTTGATGGATAACTTATGTGTCTAATCTTACTGGTGAGCTTCTTTCTGGAGAACAAGCCACCTACAATTGCGAAATCGATATGCATATACCTTATTTACTAACTCACGAATGCTAAATATGAAAGTTGTTGTTTAAGGAATATTTTCCAGCTTGTGAGTACAGCAATACTTAGTATCATCAATTTTATTGTGCAGCGAAGGTCATTATCAAAGAAAGAACGAGGTCCATGCTTCATTCAAAACCCAAAAGACATGGAAACGTTTGTGTCACATCCCACTGCGTTTACCAATTTAAATGTGTGTGTGGTCACACATACATAGGGAGGAGCAATCGTGATCCGAAACTCAGGGTGGGTAAAGATGTACCAAAATGCACTTAGTATTGTTTGTTTGAATCTTCCCATTAATGTTTTTTTAAGTTTCTTTTTAGGACTGCAACTGGTCAGTCTCTAATTGGCATATGTGCATACTATGTGTATTGCCTCGATATAGCCTAAATTCACGAGCATAGTAAGCAAAGATGGATAGTGGCGAGCAGTGGAATCCAGTTTGACGCGCGTTTCGTCCTATTTGGGACTCGTCAGCTGGATGTACCTGCATCTGAGTTGATGTTCGCCCTGGGACTCGAACCCAGTACCTTTCGCTTCAAACGCGTATACTAAGGTTTATTGAAGCCTTAGCCATACGAAAATTCAAAACTCCTCTTTGTATTCAAAAACAGCTTGTTCTCTCCTTAAACCTACCCTGGTAATATTTGCTTATTATCCAGAGTGATTAGGTTTCAAATTGTTTTCACATTATTAGTATTATTATTATTATTATTGTTATTATTATTATTATCATTGTATATTCTTACTCCCATTTCCAGTCTAGTTGACCTTTTATTTTTCGTATAATAATGTCTTAACGAGTATACTATGTGTGATCAGATTGTTCGAAATGTATTGCGCTAATATCATAATTTTCTCTCTTCCATTCAATGAATAAAATACGTTAGAAATGAATACTTAATTAGTTGTTATTATTTCCTCATTTATTTTATCCATAAACTGATCAGGACCTCGATAATGCAATGAGATGATGGAGTTTATCAGCATTATGAGATATATTTGCGCAATACATTTGGAACAATCTGATCACATATATACTTGTTAAGACATTATTATACGAAAAATAAAAGGTCAACTAGACAGGTTAAAAGTAAGTCGTAACAAAGAAAAATAAAATACACAAAAACAATGTAATAACCACTCTGGATAATAAATCGGTACTGCCACAATATATTAAGGGTAAGAACAAATTGTTTTTGAACACATAGAGGGGGTTTGAGTTTCCGTACACCCAAGGCTTCTATAAACCGTAGTATACATCCTTGAAGGAAGATGTCTGTCTATCCTGTGATCCTATTTGACCATTGGAATTCATTTGTTTCTACAGCCATTTTGGTGTGTTCTGCAACGCTTACTTACAGATCACGATTGCTCCTTCCTATGTATGTGTTCCGTACATGTAGATTGATAGACAAAATGGAATGTGACACAACCGCTTACGTGCTGTTTAGGTTTTTGATGAAACACAGACCTTGTCTTTTCAATAATAACAAGTTGGGCTGCATAAAATGGTCGGAATGTATTGCGCAAATATATTACGTAATTCTGATAACCTTCGTCTTCTCGTTGCATCACCGAAATTTACCATAGGGACCAATCGTTTTAATCAGGATTTACTAAGTCAATCTAACGTTCCTTCTTCTCCACGGTTTTATTAGCATAAAAGTTAGTGATGATTATATAATGGATGTTCAGATTAGTTTATTGTGTCATTTAAATGATTTTTATTCTGTAAATAGTAAATAGATATCGATATATAGCATTAAAAATGCTTTGATTTATTTATCCATAAACACAATTAGATGTGATACGTTTTCAGGACTAACTACATGAACGCTATGACTAATCAAAAAATTTTGTGGACTGATCCAGGTGATCATTTTTAAGGTTTTCGCTCTGATATTCCAGATACTTCTAAACGGATTATATTCTATCACAAGCCTTGACAACTTCAAAAAAAAAAAAATTGTAGGGGATAAATGTAAAAAAAACTAGGTGCGAAATGTAAGCAAGTGAGTATGCCAATTATTCATCTACCTAAGCTCACTTTTCATATGTCCCTTTCTAAACCAGTTCAGTATTATACATATTACAAAAAATTACAATACTGAATAGACCCATTAATAATAAAAATAATAATAGTAATACTGATGATAATAATAAAAATAATAAAGGCCATATCGAGAGGATCCACGTCAGCTAAAAGTGACCAGAAATTCAGTTAAGACTATCAACAATAAGATCATTCAAATCCTCTCTAACAATAATATAAACTAAATTATGGCTATCATAACTAGTTTTATCGTTTTACGATAACTCAATAAAAATATTTGACCCTTAACCAACTTAGACATTCAGCCATTCTCGTTTATCATAACCTCTGTCAACGTGAATAATGCTGTGAATGTCAACATTTTGAATGGCTCTACTCTTTGAAATTTGACATATTTGATTGGTTATGTACTTGTTTTCTCGTATAAACTATTTAACCAATGAGCTAGCTCTTATCCTCATGGTTGAAATTAACTAAGCCTTAAAGGAAGGAAACTTTATGTGTAATAGTACAGAAGTAATAAGTGTATTATATACTTTACTTACTTACTTACTTACTTGCTTACTTACTTACTTACTTACTTACTTACTTACTTACTTACTAACTTACGCCTGTTACTACCAATGGAGCATAGGCCACCGACCAGCATTCTCCAACCCACTCTGTCCTGGGCCTTCTTTTCTAGTTCTATCCAGTTCTTGTTCATTCTTCTCATATCTGTCTCCATTTCTCGGCGTAATGAGTTCTTTGGTCTTCCTCTTCTCCTTTGACCTTCAGGATTACATGTGAGGGCTTGTCTTGTGACACAATTGGGTGATTTCCTCAAGGTGTGCCCAATCCACTTCCACCACTTCTTCCTGATTTCTTCCTCCGCTGGAATCTGGTTTGTTGCCTCCCACAGTAACTTGTTGCTGATAGTGTCTGGCCAACGGATCCGAAGTATCTTGCGTAGACAACTGCTAATGAACACCTGTAACTTCTGGATGATGGTTTTCGTAGTTCTCCACGTCTCCGCCTCATATAGTAGGACTGTCTTGACATTTGTATCGAAAATTCTAACCTTGGTGTTGGTCGACAATCGTTTTGAGTTCCAGATGTTCCTCAGTTGTAAATATGTTGCTCTCGCTTTGCCGTTCCGCGTCTTTACATTTGTATCAGATCCACCGTGTTCATCAATGATGCTGCCTAGATATGTAAAGGTTTCCACATCCTCCAAAGCTTCTCCGTCAAGTGTAATTGGATTGGTGCATATTGTATTGTATCGGAGAGTCTTGCTTTTCCCTTTGTTTATATTGAGACCTACTGCTGCTGAGGCTGTTGCTACACTGGCCGTCTTCTCCTGCATTTGTTGTTGCAGGTGTGATAGTAGAGCCAGATCATCTGCGAAGTCTAAATCGTCTAGCTGCATTCTAGCTGTCCATTGTCTCCCATGTCTCCTTCCAGATGTTGACGTTTTCATTATCCAGTTTATCACCATGAGAAAGAGAAAGGGTGAGAGTAAGCGAACTTGCCTAATACCGGTCTTTACCTCGAATGAGTCGGTGAGTTGTCCTCCACGAACGATTTGACAGTTTAATCCATCATAGGAGTTCCATATGATATTGACTATCTTCTCAGGCACGCCGTAGTGTCGAAGAAGCCTCCATAGTGTCGTCCTGTCCACGCTATCAAATGCTTTCTCGTAGTCAATAAAGTCGATGTAGAGTGATGAATTCCATTCGACTGATTGTTCCACAATGATCCGTATTGTTGCGATTTGGTCTGTACACGATCTATCCTTACGAAATCCAGCTTGTTGATCTCGAAGTTGGGCGTCTACGGAATCCTTCATCCTGTTTAACAATACTCTGTTGAAGACTTTTCCTGGTATTGAGAGGAGAGTGATGCCCCTGTAGTTGTCGCACTTGCTGAGATCGCCTTTCTTTGGTATTTTGATCAGAAGTCCTTTTTTCCAGTCTATTGGTACTTGTTCTTCGTCCCAAATCTTACTGAAGAGAATGTGGAGTATCTTGGCAGTTGCTGCTACATTTGCTTTCAGTGCCTCTGCCGGGATGTTGTCTGGTCCCGCTGCTTTGCCTCTCTTGATTTGTCTAATGGCCATGCTGATCTCTTCAATTGTTGGTGGGCCAACATCGATTGGGAGGTCCGTGGGTACTACTTTGATGTTGGGTGGGTTCAGTGGAGCTGGTCGATTCAAGAGTTCTTTGAAATGTTCTGCCCACCTTTTTCGTTGTTCTTCAATGTTGGTGATTACTTTGCCCTTCTTGATTTTCACTGGTCTTTCTGGCTTACGGTAATTTCCAGCAAGTTTCTTGGTTTTATCATACAGTTGTCTCATGTTTCCCTCTCTTGCAGCCTTTTCCGCTGTCATTGCTAAATCTTCCACATATTTACGTTTGTCGTTATGATGCTCCTCTTCACTTGCTTGCTTGCCTCTGTGTATTCGGTTTGTGCCTTGGCTTTTTCTGCTCTTGCTCGGCTGATATTGATTGCTGCTTTCTCGTTCCTCCTTTCTTCGATCTTATCCAGTGTACCAACAGTGATCCATTCCTTGTGGTGGTGCTTCTTTTGGCCCAGAACCTCTTGATATGTTGAAACGATTGCCTCCTTGATACCTTTCCAGTTGTTCTCCATGGCAGTTTCCTCTCCATTGAGTAGATCATGAAAGGCCTCGAACCTGTTGCTGAGGGCTATGTTGAATTTGTTGAGTTTGTCAGCATCTCGAAGAAAGGCCGTATTAAACTTTTGTGATGTTGTCCGCGCCGTTGTCCAGTGCTTCTTAAGTTTTAGTTTCATCTTGGCGACCAGCAAATGATGATCGGATGCTATATCAGTCCCTCTCCTGGTTCTCACATCATCCATCTTCCTCCTGAACTTTTTGTTGATGCAGATATGGTCGATTTGATTCTGTGTAGTGTGATCCGGTGAAATCCAAGTGGCTTTGTGTATGTTTTTGTGTGGGAATATGGTGCCACCTATGACCAGTTTATTGAAGGCACATAGGTTTGCAAATCTCTCACCATTTTGGTTCCTTTCTCCCACTCCATGTCGTCCCATGACTTCTTCATATCCAGTGTTGTCAATTCCAACCTTGGCATTTAAATCTCCCATCAGAATGGTCAGGTCCTTGGTTGGGCACTTCTCGAAGATCGACTGCAACCTATCGTAGAATTGGTCTTTAACGTCTTCATCGTAGTCGTTGGTAGGCGCATAGCATTGGATGACGTTCATTGTAATGCCCTCTCTCTTTGTTTTGAAGGAGGCTTTGATGATCCTTGGTCCATGAGATTCCCATCCAATATTGCATTTTGTGTTTGTTTGGATAGCATCAATGCAACTCCTTGTGTATGTGGGGCATTTTCTTCTTCATGACCGGATTATAACAGAAGTTCCCCTGAAGATAGTCGTTGTTGTCCAGCCTGCGTCCAATGTGTTTCACTGATTCCCAGCACCTCCAGGTTGTATTTTCTCATTTCTGCAACAATTCGGAAGGTTCTTCCGGTCTCCCACATTGTCCGGATATTCCATGTACCTATAAAAATTGTTGCTCTGGTTGTAAGAAGGTGCATCGGCCTCATGACTTCCGAAGGAACTCGGCTTTCATCATGAGACGTCATTTTTCCTTCTACTCCCAGGGCAGAGTTTGAATGGTTTGAATGATTTTTTCTGGTTAGCGTTGTTTTAGCGAGTTGATTTTCTACGGGATGGGGTCGCTAACCCCATGCCCAACCCTCCTCCTTTACCCGGGCTTGGGACCGGCAGTAACCACCAGAGGAGCTACAGGCGGAGTTGATTACATTCAATGCTCTGCTAAAAATTTATTGATTTTATCCATTTTATCATCTCGTTATTACTGTATAATAATAATAATAATAATCTTGATTTTAATACCTTGGAACGAATACGGCTCTTTAATCTTTACTGAATTATGTTTTTGACCTGTATATTTTTATACCGAATTTCATATTCAACAGCTTAATAAGTAAAATAGAATAGTTGAATTCATGAGTCAATTGAAGCTAGATCACCATGGAAAACCTGGAAGCACTGGACGGCGCTTCGTCCTAATATATGACTCAACAGTGCGCATCGACGATCTTGAATTGCGAGATTTGAACCGAGGCATTCAACAGTGTTAATGTCTAACTTCAAACTGCGCACTGCTGAGAAGTCCCACACTGGGACGAAACGACCGTACAGTGCTTCCAGGTTTCATGTGGTGGTCTAACTTCAATTGACTCATCAATTCAACTATTTATTTCCTACAGTATCTACAAAATCCCTCTCTGATTAAAATAGAATACATCAGATGTGTTTTTTCATTCATTAGTAACACTTGATTAATTAGAAAATGAATATACGACTTGTTATAAAATGATCTAGTTAAGATATAGAAAGCGCACAGCAAAGAGATGACAACGAACTTTCAGTAGAGATGTAGTGAACAGAACACTAGTTGGGGACAATCGAATATATTTAAGCAAAAATTACAAACTATCTCAGTAAATTCTGATAACCATACAATGGACAGTCAATTTGCAAATTAACAACCAATAGTCTCAATCTTCACTGTTTCTTCTCTAATTCCATTGTTCGTGCATTTTCCTACCGATTGCGCTTTGTTTCAGTTCTTTCCTCATCGGTCTTCTGCGAAAATACATTCTATGTCTGACCAACACCATATACTATTTATATGGATATAAGTAGACCACACCACAAAATTGATGTGTTTGAACACGTGGCTTAATTACTGATGTAACCGATGTTTTTTTAGGTGTTTAAATATGTTTATGGAATCACTAAAATAAAAGTAAGTTACTAATCGTCTGAATTTAATATTTTGAATGGTCGGTATCATTAAAACAAGATAAGCAAGACCATGTTAAAACGTGATAGATGTTTACCCCCAAATGTCCTGGCACGGTCGAGGGTAAACAGAGTCAGCTCTCTCTCTTGAAATGCTCTCACATAGCTACGCGTATATAGCCGCTGTCAAGTAAGTCCTATTCACTGCATTCTCTCAGCCGGAGTGTTGTTTACGAAATTGAGAGGACGAAAAGTGAGTGTCTGGCACTTAAACAGGGTTGATGAATATAGAGGATCCGTCTAGGTGAGTTGGAAAATCCTAATTCCAAACTAATGGTGCACATGAGCTCTAGGATACTAAGGGAATAAATGGCGTGTGAACCAATTGCTGGTCACCGACTACCATGGGACTGCATCCCCTAACGTTGCTCCACTGCCTTGTGGACTAGACCTTTAGCTGGCAGGTTGTAGGTGTGACCTTCCTAAGGAAACCACCTGCTTTGGTCTGGGCACCCGGACAGTATCACAGCTCATACACAAACCAAGTGATTTGTGTGGCGCATATGTATTCGGTGCTCCTTTGTACCAATATTTATATGTCGAAATAAATAAATAAAATAAATGTATGTTTGATATTTTTTGGCAGAATATTCTTTTGTAATAATTAAATTTTTTTACTGCGATATAGCTGGTGAATTCTTATAGGCACAGGCTAATGATATTGGAAACCAAAAAAGTGTTCGTGTTTTTGTGCTGTTGTATATGTATGAAAAAAAATCATTGGAAATAAGCAATAACTTTTTGTTTAGTCGTAAGCGCTAACCGATTTCTTTGGATGAAGGCAAAGATTGCCATTGGTTTATAATGAACTGGATGATTAATTAAAAATGTCTGTGAGGTAATTGTAAATGAAGTTAAGGTAATTACTGATACAGCTCAAACTTTGACGAGTTTGTAAATTATATCATATAAATGAACAGAATAGAATTCACATCAGTGAAATAATGCATTCCGTAACTGTTGACCAAGTGATGTCTATCATGATTCAAGAGCCCAATGGATAATACACTGCTATTTGGAGAGATTAATGCTGTTTCCAGTCACAGTGTGAACACCAACATTAGGGTATAGATATATATCCAACAGGAAGGTCTCAATAAGAACGACACTTACACTCTAGATTTCTTTATGGATTCGCTACCTAAACATGATAATAGCTTGTAACTATAAAGACTAATAAAATTATCCCCTTAAGAAGCTGATATCTATATTTAATGAATATATTCACGTCTGAATATCATCAATAAAACAAAGAAAAAAAACTTTTTTTTTTCAATTCACAAATAGTAGAGAAAAATCATCATTTTTATTTGACAGATTTATTCATCTTCATAATTTATTCATTTGTTCGGGTCAAATAATTTTGTTTACATAATAAATTAACTATTTATCTATAATAATACATATTTATCAATGAACAATATTCATATATGTATAACCCTAAACAAAATAAGAAGAGTACATATTTAAGAATTCAGGTTCTGTTTACTTGTCCATGTTCAATATTCATTTATAATAATAATGATAATTTTTAAATTCATTTAGTATTTTTTATTTGAATCTTCCCATTGATGTGTTAGGACTGCAACTGGTCAGTCTCTAATTGGCATATGTGCATACTGTGCATATTGTCTCGATATAGCCTTATTTCACTGGCATTGTAAGCAAAGACGGATAGTGGATAGTAGTGGAATCCAGTCTGACAGGCGTTTCGTCCTATTTGGGACTCGTCAGTTGGATGTACCTACATTTGAGAGTTGATGTCCACTCTGGGACTCGAACCCAGTACCTTTCGCTTCAAACGCCATCGCGTTATCCACTCGGCCACTGAGTCTTGATAGCCACTTATTTTAGTTTAGTCTACTGAAATTGTAATACAAATTTGGAATATTTTTTTTATAATTGAACTCTACAAAAAATGTCTCTCTATTTTTTTGTTCTTTTTTTCTACAGTATCATTTATTTATCAAAAACAAAATACATTTGTGTATAATAGTTCATAACAAAATCCAAAAAAAATAAAAAAAAGAAAATTAAAAAGAAGAAAAACAAAACAAAAATCTTGGTACATCAAGGACATTTAATAATTTGAATTGGGAATAATTTTTATGAAACAGTTAAAACAAGATGAAAATATTGACAAGATAAAAACCCATCTCATCGGGGGGGGGTGTGTGAAAGAAATGAATAAATCCGATTATACCATGAATAAATTTGTTCCATTTCTCTGTCTTTATTATTTTCTTAAATTGACAACAATCATAATGAGTTAAACTGTGAAGAAGGAAATAATGATTTAAGGTAAGACAAAATAATAATGGAAGTAAAGAATAGAATGTTACATTGATAAATAACTAAACACTAAACATATCAGTTTGTTTTTTCTTTTGTTACGTAACATCGATTTGTAAATGCCCTACTTTTTAATACTCTTCGTATATATTGATTAACTTGAAGCATGGCTTATAGAAGTTACGGATGAGTATCTGAAATCTTGAGTGAATCACTGTTTGCTGTGACAACACTGTGTTATAATGAGAGCTATTATAAAGCTATTTGGATTATAATGTCTTTGACCATATAATTGGGTGGTGTTACGCCTAATCTCAAACGAAACATCAAATCCTACAACAGTACAAATAAACTTTGATAAAAACATCCTATGTTGCAATAAGCATAGGTTCATGACTTCGGCTCAAGCACATCTAACAACGAGGAATCAAAATATACTTCACATGTCATCTAGTAACCCTTGTCAGAGTAATCAGTAGAAATGATATAAAATATAGCTTGAAGAAGAGATACACCCAAACAAGACTACGAGAAATCAAAAACGATAATTATTAAATATGTGGTCATTTGAGGCTAGAGATCACTAGATAGCTAACTTTCACCTGATTATGATTGTATAAGAAAAGTATATTTTCACAAAATTCCAGAAGAATTTCCAAAGTTAGTGGTATTTAGTTGTTGTTATTTTGTTTAGAATTAAGGAATTTTATCAAAAGGCAAGTTCGAATTTGTTCTAAATAGTATTACAATTTATTTTATACACTAATTATAAAACACTAATGTATCACCTAAACAATCCCAACCAATTATTGGAGAGAACTTGTGGTGATTGTTGAATTTCATATTTAATAACATGTACTGGCCTTAATTGAACAACCATTGAAAACCTGAAAGTGCTAGACAACTCCTCAACAACGCGCTTCCAAGATCATACACACGGGTTTCGAACCCAGATCTCTAGGTCAGGCGCGAACCCTTGATCTCTAGACCGGTGATCTGAGACCGCGGATTGGTTGAAGTTTGACATTACCACGGTTATATACCGGCTTAGTGATCTAGAGGTTAAGCGTTTGCTCAAGACCAAAGGTTCTAGGCTCGAGATAGTGGATGTACACTATTGAGGAGTCGGATACTAGAACGGAACAGCCGTCCAATACTTTCAGGTTTTTAATGGTTGTCTAACATTTATCGGTCTGTAATCTTAAGTAAAACTTAATAATCTCCATAACGCTACATTGATAAAAATAATTCGGTTTGCATTTCTTTATGTATAAACTGTGATTAACAGTGTTTATTATGTGCATCAAACTAACATCTAAGCATTGGTTTCCTATTTCTTTTCTTAAGTTATCTATTTACTGATGACAATGAATAATGATACCAATCATGTATCTCATGGGAATACAATTCTATGTTACCGTATCTCAGTAAATTACATTACAATTCAAGGTTACCAAAAAAACAAACAAGTTTCTGTACACCTTAAATTTATAAAGTTAAACATTTGAATTTTATTTACAGTAAGCGGTGGATGTTTATCAATACTTAAAATGGTGATATTGTAATTATTATTAAACACTTACCAGGTATTGTGTCGTGTACTTGGCTTAAAGACGTATTTCAAGTATGAAGGTTACTGACACTAATCGGCTTCTTGAATAAAAATAAGGCAGAGGGTGTTCAAACCTGTAAATTAATGACTGAAAGTCGAACACCTTAATCACTGAACTACTTCCTCAGAAGTGATGTCGGCTGATTAAGTATTGAAAATCAGGAGACATCGAAAAGTTGGACGAGCCAATCAGGAGCGTTTGAGGGATTTCTAGGTCACGGATTCAATTTCAATACCTGATGCTCATGTACGATCGGTTCACAGAGGATTTAAGAGAAGGCTTGACAATTAAACTGCTACAACAAATGAGACTACTAAGAAGTTCCTGTATTTGTAATTGCGGAAATCAAATGACTTGTAGACCTCGTACAGACTACCGTGATGTTGCCCTTCGATGTAATATATGTTGAAGGAAGATGTTTGCTATAATAGGAACCTTTATCAAAACTCCATCGTCCGTAAATTATAGTCTCACCACTTTACTTCCTTCAGTAATTCACACTGATGATCCAACAAATAATATGATACAGGAAATATATTTCTTGCAGAGTTAGAATGACTGAAAATCCTGTTATATTCTGTTGAATCTTAGCCTCTAGGCGGCAAAATGGTTCAGTGATGGACAAGTGTAAACATTATTTGGGTTTGATATTCCTTTCCGGAAACATGTTACAAAGGATTATTAGTTATACAAAAATATTCTATCGATTTCTGAGGCTAAGTAAATGCTTTTTAGACTGTTTTCTTTCTTACTGAGGATATTTTTGGCTCTATTTTTTTTACTGCGCTACGCTATCGTAAAACTGTCAGTGTAGACTTGTTGTTGAGCCTATTTATTCGAGTTTGATTTGTCTGATAATCAGTAGCATGTTGTACATGAAACAACAAGTCGAAATTCGACTGTTTGTTTATTAGTTTGTTATATTGGATAGACCGTATCTAGGTTACCCTACTTTTTTTTAACTGTTCTTGAGCTCATATATACGTTTAGAATTTTTACAAAACCTTTACATCATTTAATTGCAACGCATTATACTTATTGAAGAAACTCCCAAAAACTTGTGGTGAATGATGTGAATGATGAATGATGATGTGTATCCCAATACTTCAATACGCTGTTATTTTTTTATATTAATAATTAGATTTAAATTTGTTGTAGGAATAACTTTTCACTAGCTATGAGCGAACTTGTATTTACGTTTCTATGGTTCGATTTAACTAGACAGGATTTGAATTATACAGGAACAGTGATCACTTTTGATGTGATGCTCGTTTGTGGAGTACTGTTACAAAGGGAGTATAACATTCAAGAATGTCTGTATTTATACTATATATATTATATTATCATATATATTTTTATAATTTAATAGTTGTATTCATGAGTTAATTGGTTGAAGTTAGACATTAACACTGTTGGATGTCGGCTCATTGGTCTAAATGTTAGGCGTTTGCGCGTGAGGCCGATTGGTCCTGGGTTCAAATCTCAAAAGGCGGGATCGTGGATGTGTACTGTTGAGGAGTCCCATATTTGAGCGAAACGACCGTCCAGTGCTTTCAGGTTTTCCATGGTGATCTAGCTTCAATTAACCCATGAATTCAACGACTAAATTACTATAATATCTACAAAACCCTCTTCTGATATATTTTTATGTTATATTATTTGACTCAGTGTTATATTTTCGACGATAGCAAGTTTGGTACTGAATAATTTCAATATTTGGCCCATACTATGGTTTCGGATTTTACAGAGAAACAAGAACACAATATGCATCAGTTTTATTATTCATAACCTTAAACAAAAGTAAAACTAAGCCTTAACATAAGATGTGAAATAAGCTTGAGTTCAATCAATTACTTAGAATCTACTAAATCACAGATTGTAGCTCAACAACCCAGTATTAATTGCTTGAGTTTGTCTCCACTATCCGTCTCAATGATTTTTGTGATCAAATTTCTTAGGAAAATATAAGGTGTTTTAATCAATTTAAAGGTTGAGATCTTGGTGAAAACCAGAAAGCACTAAAACAGATATTTCATCATAGTATGGGACTCCTTAGAAGTGTTGATCCACATCTTCTGTTGATTAATCAAAATTTTCACTGTTGAAATCATGAGTCATTTGAAGCTAGACCACCATGGAAAACCTGGAAGCACTGGACGGCCGTTTCGTCCTACTATGGGACTCCTCAGTAGTGCGCATCCACGATCCCGCACTCGCGAGATTCGAACCCAGGACCTACCAGTGGAGTTCTACCAAGTCTGTTGTAGAGATATCAACTCACTGAAGACAATTGGTGAACGGTCGCTCAACTTCGTGGATTGGTTGAAGTTAGACATTAACACCGTTGGATGCCGGCCGGCTCAGTGGTCTATCGGTTAAGGGCTTCAGCTCGAGACTGGTAGGTCCTGGGTTCGAATCCCGCTCGCGAGTGCGTGACCGTGGATGCGCACTGCTGAGGAATCCCATAGTAGGACGAAACGGCCGTCCAGTGCTTCCAGGTTTTCCATGGTGGTCTGGCTTCAATTGACTCATGATTTCAACAGTGAAAATACTAAATTCTCCACAAAACCCCCTCTGATCTATAATCAAAATTTGTTTATTATTAACTTGTAGCGAGCACGTAACACTTTGATGTCAAAACTTTAAGTCTGGTTAATGACAAAGTAGTGGGTAAGCTTTTCTGAGTCATACACTATGTTAAGCTGTCCAGTCTTCTTTAGTTTTCAGTTTGTTATCCGTATGATTGCAATTCATGGCAAAAACTATTTTCATAAAACAATAAATGATTGTAATTGTTAAGTACATAGTAGTGAAAAATCTTATCCTAGACGTTTCTAATTCAACCATTAGAATACTTGAATTAAAATTGTAACAGATTAAATTATCTAATATTCTATAGTAATACTGTGGTGAACAGAACACGACTGGGGACAATCGAATATATTTAAGCAAAAATTACAAACTATCTCAGTAAATTCTGATAACCATACAATGGACAGTCAATTTGCAAATTAACAACCAATAGTCTCAATCTTCACTGTTTCTTTTCTAATTCCATTGTTCGTGCATTTTCCTATCGATTGCGCTTCGTTTGAGTTCTTTCTTCATCGGTCTTCTGCGAAAATACATTCTATGTCTAACCAACACCATATACTATTTATATGGATATAAGTAGACCCCCACCACAATACCTATTCAGTATTCGTTTATATGTGGAATTTTTATGTGTTTAACACACTAGATGTTCACTTATGTATATGTATTTCATTATACTATAAGTTTATAATGAAAAACAAGTTAACTTAACTATAAACATTAAATTCTGAGGATTTATCATAGGCGGGGAAATAATTCTTCAATAATCAAAATTATAATGATTGGTTAACCAATCAAAATTAATTAAATGGGGTATATATATAAGTATACGTGTGTTTATACATAATAATTTAACAAGACATTTCAGTATTGTCATAAAGATTTTTGAACTATTCATCTTAGAAGTAAATAATTCTCAATTCACCAGTAAGTGATATTCATAACACCATGAATGTTGTTGAATAAGTTTTATGATAGTTAATTTTATATTAGAAAAATTGGTGACAACTTTTCCCGGTTCTATTTTTTCAAGGGTTAATAACAAACGTATCCCTATTGAAAGATTGTTTTGTTGCCAATTCGAAGGGAAAAAGAAGAAGAAGAAGAAGAGAAACTTAAGTAAATAATCAAGACGTATCTATATTCTGTTGTGTATGAACATCTAAATATCTACTTGAACATAATCAAGACGTATAAATCCTATAAATAGACTCTATTGATAATTGAGATTCTTAATTGAAATTAGTTTTGTCACCTCTTTAAAGAGATATTAAGTTTGAATAGAAATGTTTCACCAGACTAATAGTAATGCTTTAGTTTCATCAGAGTAACATCAGAGTAAACTAAATAACAACTTATTTGTTAATTCATTAAGATATGTTATTTCATAAATGAACAATTTATTCCCCTTATAAGTGTATTATACGAACACTTTTAATCAAAGTTCACTAAACTATATTTTGATTTTTATGTGAAAGAAGGTTTAATTATGAACTGAATGTGTATCGATGAATAAAGAGTCTTGAATAAGGATTTCACATCTGATTAATCCTCTTTAAATATTAGTTGTTGACTGATATCATTCTGTGATAGAACTAACTCTAATTATAAAAACTGAATAAAAATCTTTACTAGAATGAATTGATTCTTTAAAGTGTTCTTTTTAAATGAATGATAAGGCATCGACATATCAGGACCAATGTATCTTGCCTAAAGTTGTTTAAAAGAATCATTGACATTTTCATTAGTAATGTGAAAAACAATCGTTTGTGTAGTCTAAGAAGCAACAATACCATAACAGAATACCGTATTTGGGATCTATTCGACAAAGTTGTTAATTTTTCGATACAGGAAGAAAACACTTCACATGTCTTTCTGATGGTGTTTCATCTACAGTTCCATCAAATTTGTGAAATTTATGTCAGTAAATCACTAGTCTTTATGAAGAAAGTGCCAAATAATCATAAACTTAGCAAGTGGATATCAGGACTCAGTGGCCGAGTGGATAACGCGATGGCGTCTGAAGCGAAAGGTACTGGGTTCGAGTCTCAGAGTGAACATCAACTCTGAGATGCAGGTATATCCAGTTGACAAGTCCCAAATAGGACGAAACGCGCGTCACACTGGATTCCACTGCTAACCACTATCCATCTTTGCTTATAAGATACTTATTTGAAAATAAACAGATACCGAATGGAATTATTCAATTTAATATTTATTGAATGTATGTTACAATAATCAAACAAAAATACAACTCATTTGTTTGTTTTACTCTAAACTAATCACTGTAACTTCATTGAATCTAATTCATTGTTCCAATTATGGTTGATTAAATAAATGAAATGATCTATTATAATTGAATGATTTAAATCAGTCATTGTGCTAAGTGTAGACTCAATGTTAATCAACAATATACAATATGAGTAGGTAACATTGATCGACTTTATTTTATAGGGGAAAAGAAATTCTTGAATATTTAATATACTACTGATGAGATGTAATATGTTTATTCATAGAGAAATCATGCATGGTATTATAATAAGTGAATAAATAGATATTCTAGGCAAATAATTGACAGGTATTATTTATACGAAATTAATTTGGAAGTAAACAAGGTTTCTTTTAAATTTTATTTTGTGTACTGCAATACAATGTAGATAATGATCTTGATGTAAAGGTAGTAAACATTTGTAAACTGGTTAGATGATTTGGATCAGATCGCTTTTTTTCTAAATTACATAAATTATTGGTAAAAATTTTATTGTTTTTATGGATAAGACTGTCTATTAAATTAACAAAACAACAAGTTAGTGACTATCTGAACTTAGTAGCTAAATGGATAACGCGATGGCGTTTGAAGTGAAAGCTGCTAATTTCGAGTTCTGGAGTGAATATCAACTCTAGGATTCAGGTATATCCAGCTGACGAGTCCCGAATAGGACGAGACACGCGTCAAACTGGATTCCACTGTTAGCCACCATCAAGCTTTTCCTACAAATTAACATTGTTCATAATTATTGGAATAGGGATTTTTGGAAATTGTAGTAATTTAATAGTTGAAAGGCGTTGAAAACATCAACGGCGGTCTAGCTTAAATGGACTCGTGAATTCAACAATTGTTCATAATTATTTAATATCAGGGAGATTACACTTAGTCCTTTAGTAACATTTACGCATGTAACTAAGATGCTTCGACTAGCAGTAATATACTATTTAAGTACCATACCTATAAAGTGAAGTGATGAACAGTTGTTCTTGAAGAAAAGCGAAAGTAACACAGGTTAGTAAATCCGATGAGATATTTCATATTTCCCACTAAGATTTTCAATTCCAGCAGGAAGTAAAGTGGCATTGATTCCTTGAAGTTAGGCTTTACCATAAGAGAATCAAAATAACATACATAAGCGAACAATGTTGTTTCTAACTAGGTCTTCAAAAGGATTTAATCGAAAACATTGTTCACTTATATCTATTACTCTTATTTATTTATTTAAACATATGAATATTGGTACAAAGCAGCAACAGATATATATGCACCACACAAATCTCATTCGATTTGTGTGAGAGCTACGATACTGCCCGGGTGCCTAAACCGAGGCAGGTGGTCTACTTAGAGGTCCACACGTACAGCCTTAGACCTAAAGGTCTGATCCACAAGGCAGTGGAGAATCGTAAGGAGATGCAGTTCCATGATAGTCGGTGACCAACAATTGATTCATACACCATTTGTTCCATCAGGATACTGGAGTCCATGTACACCATTGGTTTAGAATCAGGGTTTTCCAACTCCCCTAGGTGAACTTTCCGTGTCCACCGGCCCGGTTAGAGAGCCGGACATTCTCTTTTCTTTCTCTCACTTTCGCAAACAACGCCCACGCCACGAGAAGGCAGTGAGTAGGACTTCCCTGGCAGAAACTATATACGCGTGACCATGTGAGAGCATTTTTCGAGGGAGAGCGGACTCTCCCCACCCTCAATCGTAACAGGGCATTTGGGGGCATCTATTACTCTAATTCACAATTATGACAATTTTTAGTATAATGAAACCTACTTTAAAAATAATGTTTGCGAGATACTATATATTTCCCATACATATACATAAATATCCTCATAGATTCTCACATTATTAGCTTAACATCCTCAAGTTTTCTGATCCCGAACGGTCAGTAAATGAAATTGACTGGTGTAGATTTTTCGACATAAATTTAACAAAGGTTATTGTAAAACTTTAAAACCAGTTTATAAATGTAAGTAGAAATTTATTGGCACCTAGGCTTTGTAGATACTTTCTATCCGTTTAATAATAACTATTCTAAGAATGAAAAAATATCTGAGATTGGTCATCAAAATTATGTTTTGAATAAATAATGATGAAAAGAGAAAGAAAAAAGATTCTAACAGAATAGCATGGATTCATTTTATTTCGTTGGTTCTCATCAGTTGCTTACACCAAGGTCCTGGTGCGAATATCCCTTCATCGCAAATTAAACGGGTTTTTTTTTTAACTCTTGCTTGTATTTATTACATCATTACGTTTTATTTCAATTATCTTCCAAATTAGTAATTTTATTTTATTAACTAAACTCTATTTGTTTTATTCCTATCAACGTTTACTCATTATGTAATCACTTGTTTCTGACCTTTTGAACTGTTGTCACAATCAATGTTGTAGAATTTTTTTTACATAAGTTATATATTTACAATATTCAGTGTATTAAATTGATTTACACCCTCACTATACTA
Organism: Schistosoma mansoni; assembly: GCF_000237925.1. Classification (NCBI taxonomy): domain Eukaryota; kingdom Metazoa; phylum Platyhelminthes; class Trematoda; order Strigeidida; family Schistosomatidae; genus Schistosoma; species Schistosoma mansoni. Next base: position 44,728,003 of record NC_031495.1, on the reverse strand, counting down.
CAGTAATGTATCTTCAACAGAACTTCCAACTACACTCTTTCATGTAAGTAATTTAGGCCCATCTTATAATTATGATTTTTAAATAACCCACGTTGTAATCAGTTAACGAGAACCAATGAAATGAAATGAGTTCATTCTATTCT
>NC_031495.1:44724997-44727660 GCF_000237925.1 Schistosoma mansoni | reverse complement strand
TAGCTTCAATTGACTCATGATCTCAACTCTATAAAATTGCTAAAATCTCCACAAAACTCCTTCTGATAATGATCATGTGCTCACTAGTGACTGACTCCATGAGGTATTTCCTGGAGTTCTAGTGAGAGGCAGTAACCAGTGGAATTCAACCAGGTCTGTTGTGAGATAGTAACTCACTGATGGCATTGGTGGATGGTTGCTCAATTTCGTGGATCGGTTGAAGTTGAACATTAACACCGTTGGATGCCGGCCGGCTCAGTGGTCTATCGGTTAAGGGCTTCGGCTCGAGACTGGTAGGTCCTGGGTTCGAACCTCGCGAGTGCGGGATTGTGGATGCGCACTGCTGAGGAGTCCCATGATAGGACGAAACGGCCGTCCAGGTTTTCGATGGTAGTCTAGCTTCAATTGACTCATGATCTCAACTCTGTAAAATATTTTTTTTATCAAATCACCTAAAGTTTGATCTGAATGTAAATCAAAAACAGAGAAAGATCAACTGTGCATTATTTGAACTAGTACATTACAATAATTTACATATAATAAATTAATCTCATACACATTCACCCATTCACCCATTTACCTTTCTCTTAGTTAAACTATTGAATATTTATTACACAAATCTATCTCATTTAGTGATTTATGATTTCATTCACTAATTCTGTCCAATTTACCTGACTGAAAAGAGTTTTTTTTCTTGTACAAGTAGTTTATGAAGTTAATTTATATTGATAAAGATTTTTCGAATAATCTTTTTAAAAAAAATCTATTTTCCTGGTGTCTACACATTTTCCTCTTCCTTCTCGGGTAAAACACACACACACACACGTAATTACTACGAATAGGGAAATGAATTATTTTGTTGTTGCTGCTGCTGGTGGTGGTGGTGGTGGTAATGAACTGGGTTTCGATTTATTATGCTACTTTCTTCATTCTCCTCCTACTTATGAGTTCAATTTATTGTCTAATAAAAATACGAATATTTGATAGTTGATTAATAGATTTCTTTTTTCCATAGAATAATTAGTGGTTATGGTTATAGCCAACTTTCCATTTTCTTATTAAATATGCATCATTACTTTACTGATTGTTTACTTTCTTAAAAAAAAGAAGAAGAAGAAACATTGAAAATTGTGATATGCTTAGTTATTATTATAATTATAATAAGAACGATTGATAGCATGTTAAATGTGTTTTAAACCAAAAATATATGAAGATGAATTTTATGACAAATTGATGCCATTTAGAACAATCGACAACTGTTTCGTCATTTTTTTTGGCACACCTTAAAAGTGTAGATTAATAATGCCCCATAAAATCGAACCGATGAACATAATGACTTAAATGAAGCAAGTATAATATCATTCAATAGTTATGTAAATATTATTGTAACATTCCTGATATTCGCTTTATTTCAGAATGTCTGAAATCAACCTATCATGTCATTTTAATAGCACTTCGAGAAATCTACCTTTATGCTCAAAATGATTACTAGAATGGATTAGAAACATGATGTTTTTCCTCAACGTAGATAATAACAACACCTCATTGTGTTACCGGCTGATCTCAATCCGTAATGTATAAATATATATAACTTTAAATCCCAATATACATGTTAAGATAACTTAAATATGTTTTATGCTTTTATAGTTTCTCAAACACCTCGAATACATTTTCGCCTGTGATGATATATATATATATATCATAGGCTATTAGATTCAAATATTGTGCTTTCACTTTTAATTAAATGAAAAATTCATGGTTTGTTTCTTTTTGAATTATCTTCACAGTATTTCTATGAATAAGATGCTATTGCTTATTCATTTTATAGAAATCAAGCATGTAAAAGAAAAGATTGTTCGACTATTTTATGAATTCTTTATCTCTCCTGCATAAGTGTACCGACTTGAAACAAAACTGCATTGTCTGTGTTATGCATAAGGCTCAATTCTGATTATAACTACTAATACGACTGTTTACGATTTACCACTTTCTTTTAAGCCAAAGCTAGTCGATGGTATAAATTATCTTTAAAATGAAATGATTATTTTAGAGTTGTATGATTGAGATGACAAAAATAAAAAAAACATTAAATTAAAGATTTCAATAATAAGGTTAGAACACAATTTATAGTATAACATAGATTCTTAATCCATATCAAGTTTCCTTATCGACTGCAAATAGTTTAAAGTTACAAACAGTCATTTCACTAGTAACAAAGTTTTGACGTACTTTAGTTAAACAAACTTCAAATTAATATTTAAAACAGGACGGGAAACATAAAACAGGGACAAGACACAGTATGATATTGACTGTGATAGTTGAGATTGATGAACATTTAAACATTAAAAATCAGTAACCAAGTCAGATTACTGTTTGGAGTTTATGAAAAACTTTAAAATATGTACTGAACTCATCATAAACATCTAACTTTATATGGTAAGCAAAGATGGATAGTGGTTAGCAGTGGAATCCAGTTTGACGCGCGTTTTGTCCTGTTTGGGACTCGTCAGCTGGATGTACCTGCATCTCAGAGTTGGTATAGATCTCGTTCGTATTAGAAGAATCATCACAATCGTTCGGAATCACAAGCTATCATAAAATATTGGTCGGCGGCCTATGCTCCATTGGGAGTAACAGGCGTAAATAAGTAAGTAAGTAATTAT
>NC_031495.1:44696878-44724797 GCF_000237925.1 Schistosoma mansoni | reverse complement strand
GGACTCGTCAGCTGGATGGACCTGCGTCTCAGAGTTGATGTTCATTGTAGGAGTCGGACCCGAGTACCTTCCGCTTCAGACGCGCATCGGGTTATCCACTGGGGGTAGTGAGTCCTGATAGTCACTGGTTTGTGGGCAGGAAACAACTATAACCATCTCGAGCAGCGTAAGCCCCAATGTTGCGAAAGTCTTGTTAGAACTGCAACTGGTCAGTCTCTAATTGGCATATATGCATACTGTGCGTATTGCCTCGATATACCTTAATTGAAGCGACGGTACTGGGTTCGAGTCTCAGAGTGAACATCAACTCTGAGATGCAGGTACATTCAGCTGACGAGTCCCAAATAGAATGAAACGTGTGTCCTAGATTCCACTGCTAGCCACTATCCATCTCTGCTTACCATGCTTGTGAATTAAGGCTATATCGAGGCAGTACACACAGTATGCACATATGCCAATTAGAGACTGACCAGTTGCAGTTCTAAAAACATCAATGGGAAGATTCAAACAAGCAATACTAAATGTATCTAACTTTTTAGTCATTGGTTGATGAAACTTTATCAAATGAACAAATGATGTGATATTTAGTAATAATTTAAGATAATTATGGATGTTGACATGTGATTTCTTATTATTCAACAAAAAGAATATTGGACAATGTTGAAAACTCTATGAGTATTTATCAAATGGATAGTTTACTTATGAATATCCATTCTATTTTCAATTTGTATACAATTTAATGGATAATAATTATTGAGTTATATATGAATTCATTTAAATCATATCCTCATGTTATACATTTAAACTATTTTGATGTTGGTTTGTTCTCTGAGCTGGATGGTTTGGTCGTGGAGCTTTCATCGTCCTTCTGAACGACATCATCAGCACAAACTTCGGGTAGAAGTAGATTTCTACCCATCTGAGCTACAAATCTTCTCCACCATTTAAACTATTTGAAACATTTAGAAATTTTTACCAAGACTTGATGATGAATCAAAAAGTCTTTTAACTAAACAATAAATTATTGACAAACTTTGTAACTAGGCATAAACAAAAAATAAATCCGTTCTTTAACTTTTTGTATCTAAATTAAAATAGAGGTAGGGTTTTAAATCTGTTAAAATTATTTATTCAATAAGCTACCACTTAAATGAAGATGAGAAATAAGTCAGGTAAAATGATGATGATAATAATAGGTACATAATTTTACGAGAGAATAATTTATATTCTCTTAGTTAATTACCCAGATCAATGGGTTACGTATATATAAGTCATCTTACATGAGGGGGGTTTTAAATTATAAAAAGAGAATTTTGTTTGCAACATGAAAAGCAAAGGGAATCATATTTATCATCATCATCATCATAATGATGAGCATCACGAAAGTTCATTGGTATTTATCTATTTGGAATTTTTTATAAAAAAATAATGATTCTTAAATACAAATATTAAAGTTCATCTTCATTCATTATAATTCACTGAAATAAATAATAATTAACTTTTTAGTAGGTATAATTTAATAGTTAAGTTCATAAATCATTTGAAATTAGATCGCCATGGATGATTGGTTGAAGTTAGACATTAACATTGTTGGATGTTAGCTCAGTGGTCTGGAGGTTAAGCGTTCGCGAGTGAGACTGATAGGTCTTGGATTCGAATTTCGTGGATCGGGATCATGGATGAGTACTACTGAGGAGTCCCACAATGGGACGAAACGACCTTCAAAGTGCTTTCAAGTTTTCCATGGTGGTCTAGCATCAACTGACTGATGAACTTAACTATTAGATTAAATTCATTTTATTTCCGTGATAAACATTGATCAAAATTATATGCATATATATTTATTTATAATGATCAAGTGGATAAATAGATGGTATTTGACTTGGGTCTTATCAAAACTTCTATTAGTTTGTATGACCGAACGTTTCCGTATAGTTATCACTCAGTACCACATTTAGAAAAATTAATACTATGATGTAAGGACAGTGACTTGCACAACTTGGTATCATGATGTTTGTATCGATTGATGACTAATAATTGATAAATATCTTATTATCTAGTCTTTAATACTAATCAAATTCTATCAATTCAAAAGAGATTTGATTACTAATTCTAGTATCCTGAATTCAGCTGAATCACTACAAAAGCCGGTTACCAGGTTTCGTTTTTTTTTTATAGATTATTTCATCAAAGACAAGGAATCATTTATAAACAAGTTTAATATGCATACAATTCATGATGTGTCCAGTGACCACATTTAGGTTTGACATGATTGTTAACATTTCTGAAATTAATATTGATTGCTTCCTTTAATGTATTATTTACTTACAGTTTCTTTTCTTTGTTTAAATGTTGCTTGAAATGAATATCTTTAGCTCACTGAGTCGATGTCAGATCATGGTAAAATTTACTTTAAATGATAATACTTTGAAAACAGTATTCACCACAAACTGGACATAGCTGAAGAACTGTTAAAAACAAGAGGCGCTAAATCTCTGTTTTCTTCTAATTTGAAATGTATCAATGGCATTAACTTATAACCTTACCGAAAATTATAACTATAAGATACAGATTTCCTGCTCACTCCATTATGCCTAATAATCATTATTATATCTACGGAACTACCATACGATATAAGTAAACAGATAAATATAAGGTGACATTTAAGTCAGTGAGTTTAAAAACCAGTTTATTATGACAATCCAAATATTAAGTGAAAGTTCATTAGTCTATCTATAGTCAATTTCCGTATAACTAATAAAGATGATTAATAATCCAACCACTTAAATGCTCACCGTGAACGGAAGATCAGTAAGTAACTGACTTATGATCAATGGATATCAAACAATTGTTTTATTCTAAATATTAAATGTGATATTTATTTCTATTAATACAATTTTTCATTGGGAAACTGTTCAGCTTATAAATTACGTATCTAACTTACTTTAATTATATAATCATTGAAATCTAGGAAACATTCAACGATAATTTTCCCTAACATATGACTGAATTTAGAAATAGGAATGAATATAAACTAAAAAATAAGTTCTGCCACAAAACCTGAAAGTTCTGGGTTTAACCTCTGTTCTATTAATGAATGTATATCAAAATATCAAAATAGGACGAAACATCTGTTCAGTGCTTCTTGGCTTTTAAAGACTGTCTAACTAAAATTAATTTGGGATGTAAACTTAGAAGTGATATTTACTTGAAAGTACTTTAAATTACCTATTTTCTTCCACAAAAAAAATACTAGCTAGAGGTAAAACTAACCATGTGATTTAAATGGCAAAGATCATATCCCACTTTGGGCAAGATGTTTGTAATGAATAGTAATTTGAATAAAAATATTTTCTCCTGCAACACGAAACATTTTTGATTGAGATCATGAAGCGATCAATTTCAGACTACCATTAAAAACCTGGAAGCACTGGACAATCGTTTCGTCCTAGTGTGGGGCTCCCCAGAAGTACTCATCTACGATTCCGCCCGTGGGATTCGAACCCATGGCGTCGGTCTCCTGCGTTTTATCTCATAATAATCATCACCTTATTCAATATGTATGTTTATAGCAAAGATTCCTTGATTCTCGTATTAGAAGCTTTAAGCTTGTGAATATTCAAAAAACTGTATAAAGCGTCTTCAAACAAGTATCAGCTATCATTCACACTTATCCGTAACTGTTTACGTTTGGTTTTGTTTCCATGGCATCCCCCTCCATATTTAACGTATGGATTCTATGGTAGTAGCCTCTGTCATCTTTAAATTTCACAGAAAGAAAATATACGAACTACTGTGTTGGTACTTTTGAAAATTAGATTAGCTCCCTTATATGTTGTAGATATTTTATGAAAGCACATAAGTACATACAGTTTAAAGACATAATTCTTTCATTAAAACAAGTATAAAAACAGTAGAATTTATGATATAGACTGATGTCATAAAATATTGTCCTTCTGCTAATCTTTGAAAGGTAATATGATTATTTAATTATTTTATAATTTACGAAGATCAACTGATTTACAACATACAAACAAAAGCATTCTAGTTTCAAAGAAGATCAGTCAAGGCATAAAAATTTATTAGTACTAACTTTCATTATAACGATAATATAAGTCAATTTCAAGTTCTTTGCTGGATAATAACACCATATCGACATGTGCCAGCGAGAACAAAACTAAGATCCAGAGATCGTTGTCTCTAACCAACTAGCAAACTATATCATTTTAATTTATGCATTTGTCAAGTTATTTAATTTAATAGTTTCAAGTTACGGTTTGATGGACTGAATTTAATCAGTGCTCAGGATCAGATAACAGAAAACTGATTACATGTTTGAGGAGTATTTGGTTTGAACAAAAGGAAAGTCAGTTTTCTCTTTAGTTGACTTTTAACAATTATACACATTTAATTGTGGAAAACATTATCCAAAATACATTTTCCTTCATTCATATTGATAATTATTGCTGATTGATATAGTTAATAAAAAAAAATTGTCACATCTGCCTCAAAATTAAAACCTTTAAAATCTATGGTAAAATCCCACTGAAGGACTTTCCATAAGTTCTGTTATTCTCATATCAAACTGATTGTTGATATGCATTTTCTTTTATCTCATGTATAATCATTCTTTTCAACTAACTACTTATCACCACTAATTATCACTATCCATCTCTGCTTACCATGCTTGTGAATTAAGGCTATATCGATGCAATACGCACAGTATGCACATATACCAATTAGAGACTGACCAGTTGCTGTCCTGAACATCAATGGGAAGATTCAAACAAACAATAATGAATGAATTTAACTACTTATCACCAAGTTAAACTAATTCAATTAGACTTAAGCAACTGTTTATTATTAAACTAATATAATCTAATTAATGTATAGACAATTGATTTGCATGACTGATTTCTAGTTAAATATATTATTGTATAAACCATACAAAGTGAAAAAATCCTTTGTTATCTTTAAAAATGAAAACTGAATACCTTTTATAACATAATGAATTAAAGAACAAATTTTCTTTCTTCTCTTACCCTTCCCCCTCCCCCCTGAAAATCTAGTTAACAAAGTGTAAATTACTTTTAACTTTTATTTATTGGTTGAAATTATTCAGTTGGAACTTAATTATCAATTGGCTTTTATGTTTCATGGATATTTATCGGCACTTTTTATGTCTATATCTATCTAGTGTTCTTTTGGAGTTTTGTAATCCAACTCGATAGTTACAAAAAAAGGCAAACCTTAATCAAGTTATAATAAAGTAAACTATATGTAAATCATATACTGTGTAAATAACATTAGTTTGATTGAATGAAAATAATTAATAATAGATATTGTTGCAACACTTGAATTAATTACAATTAGTATATGGGGAAGCGGGGGGGAGGGGAGGGAAATGTGTATCAATTAAATGGAAAAATAGCCTCAAAATATAAACTAATCTATTTCATTAAATATAATTAATGAATAGAAATGAAATAGAATAATTTAAAATTATAAGCCATCGGCAAAATTGAATATTACGTATAAAGAGATGTTATCTAAGTACTAGTTTGAAAGTAGTGCATAAATGCGTAAGTTAGATTAATTTACATACAATAATAACATGTACTGAAGTTATACTTTTGTATGGACAGCCCATGGGTGAACTCGAAGAAGCTCTAATAAGCTTAGAAATAGCCGAAGAAACTTCATCCAATCATCTTTTGGAAGAATATTCCAGAATCTCTACATGAAGCTTCCTTGTTGGACAAATGCTAAAAACCCCTGTATGCGAATTGGATCACTATAATGATGATTTCGTTTTTACTTAAAAACTATGAATACTTGAGAGTTTTGTACCATATATGACACTGTTTGGAATAATATTCCTTTTACTTGTCTTCTATCTTCTCATCTTCGACTTGAGAGGGTTCTAGCGTTCGACTGCTCAAGTTATACGCGGTACATTAAGAATCTAAGCTCTAGATATAACAACTTTATCTATAGTTTTTTGACATATATATTGGTCTATTAAAACGTTTTCAGATAAGCGACTAGACACTTCAAGTATCAAATGGAAGTTTTTGTAATCATTGGACGTTTTCAGTGAAATATGTACGGTGAAATCAGTTTACGAGTTCAGATGTATGCGAAGTAATCGTTTAAGCTAAAAATATGAAAAAGAAATTGGTGGCAATAGCGTCTCCATTACAAATATGATTAATAAATGGGTTTAAATTTAGCTACTTCAAAAATCTTCAAAATATCCCGAAGTATTCTTAATCAACTCATGGTTCAGCCAACAATCTTTTTGCATACTTAAGAGAACATTTCGAAAGTTCTTTATGGGATCAAGCCTTCAAACAATGGCCAGGGAGGATAACCGATTTCGAAATGCATCTACTGCAGTCCATTCAGTTGATTGTTATTTGTTTCATTAGTAACTACTCACCTGACTCTTAAGGAAAGTTAGTAAATCAGATTTTTATTCTCTTTCAAAGGAATGCAACATTGATAATCTGTATATTGAGAACTCGTGTTTCTTCTTTTTTAAATACATTAATCATTGTTGGCGGTCGTCAGATTTTCTTTAAAAATCACAGAATAAAATGAGTTTATGACAAGCTTACAGATTTTGTAGAATAATATACTATATCGATAGTTCAAAGTTTTAAAAAAAGAGAAAAAACTATTCAAACAGGTTAATCTAAGTAACGAAAGAGACCTGTGGTATTGCATTGAACGAGAACACAAGTGACGACAATTCGAATGTATTTGAATGCAAAATTACAGAATATCTTAGTAAAATCTGAGAATCATACAGTAAATACTTAATTTGCAAAATATCAATAAACTGTACCAAACTTGACTGTTTCTTTGCAAATGTCAGTCAATCTTCTCAGACCTCATTGTTCCTTCATTTTCATACCAAATGTTTTCTGTTCCCGTTCTTTCCTTGTCGATCTTCTGGACCTTCTGCTGCCAGATATACTATTCCTGACTAGAGTTATATACCACTTGTGCCGATATAAGTAGCACACACTACAATATCGTTGAAGAAGAATGAGGAAAAAGTTCAGCGGAGAATAATCTCTTTTAGACAGTTTCATTTATTTAATTTATGTTAAATGTAAAATTTTCAAACAACACTTGCTTAATATTTTCTTTTCATTTTAGCAACTAAAAGTAAAGTTTTCACAAAAACAATTAACAAGGACATCACAACTCAAAGACAAGATTAAACATGTTCTACAAACGAATAAATGACTATATACTTCTATGTATGCTCATTGCCTTCTTAACTATTTCAATATCTAGAGCAAAATACTTCAAATGCAATGTTGCAGCTTGCGAGTAAGTTGATTCATTTCTTTAATTATCATTATTTTTTGTTTATTGAAGTCCATACATAGATAATTAATCTGTTTTAGGAAAATAGTCTTCAGAAGGGGTTTTTGTGGAGATTTTAGTATATTTCATAGTTGAAAGCGTGAGTCAATTGAAGCTAGACCACCATGGAAAACCTGGAAACACTGGGCGGCCGTTTCGTTCTATTATGGGACTCTTCAGTAGTGCGCATCCACGATCCCGCACTCGCGAGATTCGAACTTATGACCATCAATTATATTTTTAAATTATCTCCTTCAAGATCACTGTACAGAATGACTGTAGTAAAGATTATACTCAGTATGTGAAAGTGCAATTTCAATTCTGATTCTTAAGAATAATCATTATAGTATGGGTGAAATGAGTATCATTTAGGTGTTCTATATAATAAATAAGATTCCTTGAATGCTTATTATTCGTTTTGTGTTATTACACTAAGTATGCATTTACATTACCTTGGTTGATTGTTCTCCAAACGTTCGTGCAGTTCATTTTTAAGAATGAGTAAAGTCAAATGAAAAGTAATTGGAAAAAAACTATATCTTTCTAATATCATTTTCTACAACAACAATCACCCACGCTCTTACTTGGGGCATTCATGTCTTAACTGGAACACGATATTATAGAAGTGATGAGTCCAAGCACAATGCTCCACATTTTCAGATTCAATCCATTCGTTCAGTCATCATCCAAACTCACATTTACTACTATTCATAAGCATCATATACCAATGAATTTATGAATTCTATTACACTATTTATAAGCTGGGTTTGAAACCAGTATGGCGAGTTACTGCAGATTAGTTTGCTTATGAGAGAAAGATTTTTTAAATTATAAGGTTTAGTTAAAGGCTTATGAAGATGAATCATTCTTAACACCCATTGTTTAGACGAAATATATTTTATCATTATTTAACTTGACATAATCATTACTCTGCACAGTTTTTTAATTTAGTAAATGCGTGTTAAATAGTCATGCTGTGCAACTTTTAGTTACTTAACAGTGGCCTGAAACTTTTTATAAACCAGTTTTGCAGGAAGTGGTTTACAATTCAAAAAGCTCAGTGATTATGTTATTTGATTGAGATACAGTATGACATGAATCCGAACTTATAAGAAACATCATTTAGAACTAGGTTCAGAAATTCCTCACTGACAACTATCAATCAACATGAAACCTCTGTTCAGTTCTTCCTTCTAACTCCCTCCAGTAAACTAGCATTTCAGTTTTTCGATATTTATTTCTGTAAATAGAGTAAAAGAGTTTAAGTATCTACCAAACTTTAGATTATAGATTTACCGAAGTTTAAGATTCTTGAGTCACTTGATAGTTTAGGGATCAACACCATAAAAAGTCTATGCTTTTTCAATGTTTTAATTGCAGAATGACATCAGAATCTCAAAGGTAAATATAAAAATTGTTACAGAAATATCAGTCTAAGGTATATATCACCATGCTAACTTAGGAGTGGTAATGTAGTGAACAGAACACGACTGATACAGTCGAATGCATTCAAGCAAAAATTACAAACTATCTCAGTAAATTCTGAAAACCATACAATGGACAGTTAATTTGCAAATTAACAACCAATAGTCTCGATCTTCACTGTTTCTTCTCTAATTCCATTGTTCGTGCATTTTCCTACCGATTGCGCTTTGTTTCAGTTCTTTCCTCATCGGTCTTCTGCCCAAATACATTCTATGTCTGACCAACACCATATACTACTTATATAGATATAAGTAGACCATACCACAGTAATATTAATTACAAACTGCATATTTAACACATTTAAAGAGTATCATACAAGTAAGGTTAACAAAACCACACGTTTGCAGATCTTTTATAGTCAACATAATTGTTCTTATACCTAGACATTCTTGAAATTATGCTTATATTATTGTTACTGTTACATATATATTTAACCATAAGTAAAAAAGAGAATTAACATGTACTGTCAACTCTGTTTTATGTTTTCAGACGATGCGTGTTAAGCGAACAAATTTCTTTGAATGAATGTTGTTCAAATCCTTCGATTCATGATGTTTGTAATTTTTGTGATCAAAACTCTGAAACAGAGATCGATATATCTGATTGTCTTTGTAAGTAACATTCTGTTGGATTTCTTTAGTTCATACCTTTAGTTTAACCATTTATTGACTGACATATCAATATTTTATTTTAAATAATTCAGTGATTAAAACTCAAACTACAGATTTTTCGTGAAAAAGGGTTTCCTGAAGAATACTTCCAATCACCTAACATCTCAAAATATTGTATATGATGTCAAGTCACTCATACTAGTGGCCAGGTTGTAACTTGATCTACAGAGTCTGTTAGTTACTTGACGAATAGACAAACATGACTTTGGTCACTACTCGGGGATCAATAAACTGTAGAAGTGTGTGTCTTGAAATAATAACAATTGGTCTTTAAACCAACTAAACAAAGAGTCGTTTGTTAATCATACTTTAATCAATGAAACCAATGATAAAAAATATTATCTATTATAGTACTGAATATTAGTTTTATTAATGATAATCATGAGATCATTAGTTACTCATTTCAAGAGGTAGTTCCAGGAATTTCAGTCAGAATCCTTGATTGGTGGACTTCAACCATATGAGGTATGAGACAGTTATCCATCTCTGTCAATAGATGATTGCGCAATGCCGGGGAGTGATTGTATTCAGACATGTAAACCACTGGATCCTAGCTCAGTGAACTCTCATCGTGAGATCGAATTCCATTTGTTCGATTAGCAGTAGGATCATTGATGTACAAACCCAGAATAATAGCAGATATTTAAATACAATAGTTATTTCTTTGGAGTCTATGATAGTTCATATAAAATCCATGACTCTTCAAAATATAGTCACTTATCTGCAGATATTTAGAGCATCCTGATGTATTTATCCTAAAAGCTTACTAAATCTTCCAACTATTACAAAAGTAATTGACAGTTAGGTCATCGGTTGAAGAACGTTCAAAACATTTTAGGAAAAAGTAGTATCATTTTTAACCAGTGACCAATTTTCGAATTCTACCTGATGTACATATGACATGCAAAAAATGATCAAAATTAAAATCATGTACCCTACTGATATTGTTAAGTTCTCTGGTCTGTTGTTATTGTAGAGAAAATCACCAGCATTAAATTCATGCATGATTAAGCTAATTAGTTATTCCTTGAACCTTGAAAAAGCTTGTTACATCGCCATTTTCTGTGATTGGTTGTTCTCGTGGATTCCAATTATTTTCATGTTTATTCATGTTGACGCTCTTGTTTGATTGAATTCCATCCGGTTTGTTGATTGACCTTTTAGAAAAGGTATAATAGACAGGGTATAATTTGGTATATCTGCTGACTGTTGATTGATCTGGTTACTGTGCTTCCAGAAATTCTCTGACATTCTTAAAATTCCCTCAACCTAGAATTTTGACTCTACCCGTCGAATTCACGTCTGTAATCGTGTAGAAAAATCGTTGTCAGTCATAACGTATCGTGTTATTTCACTGATAGCTTGGGTTCATAGAGCAAATAAGGAACTCATTTCTACACTAAACTCTAATAACGTCTAAAGCAATAATGAAACCTCCTTTATAAAATTATCTTCTTTAAAGTGTTCAACAGTAAGAGAGATATTAACCACAGCTTCGAAACTCTAGTATAGGAAACCTGTCACAGTGATTCTGGTTAACATATCGATGGTTAAACTTTAATAAAACTATGTTAATTGATAACTTCAAAATTGAAAAGTGAAAATAATGTACTCATTGTGGTTCACTAAACACACAGCAGTATGATCTATACAACATAGTGTTATATCACAATTAGCCATGTTTCCAGATTTCATGTACTGACTTCGAGAAAAAAAACTATTTTGGTTACTTTATAAAGATTTATCATTAATTGTAAGAGTTCGTGTTCTGTTATTTACTCCAAATATTGATTAATCTCTATTTTTGCTTAAATAGACTCGTTAATGTTACCTGAATTTGTGAACTCTTCATGTTTGAGATAATATCAAAAAGTGGACTTGATGATGGTTATTGTGATTCTGGTTTTTAAATCATTAGACTTTAGATTAAAGTCTCACTGTGAAATTTAGATTTCCCATTTATTTTATTACGTAAGAAATATTGAAAATGATTGGATTTATTGACATGGACTATTTTTTTGGTTACATTCAATTGATTATGAGTAGTATATTCAAATAATCAGCTGAAAATAATTAAATTCTGTTAAATGTTTATGTTCACACTACTGAAAAGCCTCATTGTAGTGCAAAGGTAAGAATGAATACTTCAACTTGGAATTTGTTAAGTTTCTTAACACTATTCCTCGATACACTGAACATTGGTGAGAAAATACTATGAAGTGAAAATAGTAACTTACTAAAATATAACAGTTTGAGTCGGTAGATTAAAATATTATCAAAGTTTCAGAATATAGAATATAAATTACTGTAATATATAAAGGAAAAGTGACAGATTGCGTAATAGATTTTGGCGATGTTACATCCTATGAGTAGGATTACCTATTCATTTAGCTTTCATTGTGATTTTGGTAGACATCTGTAGATCGTCAACGTTGATGATCTCTGTCGAATTATTGGGGGCTTACTCGAGTTAGACGGGAATGGTGTGACCAACAGCTAACGTTAAAATGATATCTCGCAGTCAACACTTAGCGTGAACCACTTGTTCGTCGTATCAAGGTACTATGGATGCTTTGAAGACCATACGACACAAAGGACGTTATTAAAGAGATATATGAGTTAGAGTAGGTACAAGCGGTAACCACCACCGCATGGAACAGTCCATGGCGTACAATTAACTGATGCATGTTGGTTGTCCTTGACTTTGACAGGGATCAAGGATCTGTTCTATATTCAGTGGCCAAACTGCCGAATGATTTGGCTAGGACCTAGTGACATTCAACTGGCCCTACACATCATAAAATGACTTGGAAAAATTTGTTACATTTAATAGTAAACGCAATTCTCATTTAGTGTTTATTATTTATAGTTAAATTACCATAACATTACAGATTCAAAGTAATCACTGATAAACTAGATAACTTTATAAATGAAATAAAACTGTTTATTCCCTTTTTTAATTAAGCATAATAGATAACGCCTTACCGATAAAGAGGCGTTGTACTACTTATTGTGAATATTCATAATATATGATTGATGATATATAAATCAAAAAAAAGAAAGGTAAACATTACGTTCGGAATTATTCCGTCAAGTAATTTTGTAATGAAGATATGAAACTTTAGTGAAATCTGTACAGTCAACAAAACAAACAATCCGACTATTATATTGTATAATGAATAAACAAACAAACAAACAAACGGTGTTGTTTATTAATGAACTAAGTTCGAAACCGACCATCTGTCAAAATTATTGTTTATTCAATGTATTCATCATCACAATTTTTATCAATTTTGCTTATCTATTATGATTAAAATTTAACTATTAATAAGATTATTCCTATTTAAGGTTATTACAAAGTGCTCTTTTACTATATATATCTACAAATTTCAGTGACCTATTTTCGAATTATGCTAAAAAGACGAGGAATGATTGGCAAACGTCGAGGTTTTATGGGTTAATTAAAAAATTAAACCATTTTGAGAATACACAAAGAACTACTTCACAAAGAGAAAATGATACAAATTAAACAGTATACATATACATCTATATATATCTATCTATTTAATTTTATCACCTTTTATCAATCAAAAAATGAAACATTTCGAATGTAAAGAAGAAAAAAAATTTTGAATAAAACATCCATTTATTCTAAATATTAAAAAAAAGATGGATTTATAAAGACGGGTGGGAGTTGGCGAGATTCGAAAGACTATGGGTTAATAGAAATTAGGGAGCTATTTAAACATTGTCATAGTGATATGTTTTGAATTAATTTTTGAGTGTCTTAGGATTTATGAAATAACTCAGTAGTAGTTGTGTAATTAATTAAAGCTAAACCGTTCAGATTAGTTTATCATAATTGATGATACTTTTTTCATTGGATTTGAACCTCACATCTTGTAGACGGGTATGTATATACTGTTATAAACGTAGAGGATGCTGATTATAACGCTTGGGGTTTCTTGTTATAACAGTCCTTTCACTTTATACACGTATGTGGGACGTTAATTTACCTAGGCGAACATCTACACTAGATTCCCACCCAGTGTCTATTCTACAGAACTTCAACACAACTCAGATCAAGAACACGAGATTAGCCTGACTATAACGTCAATATATTTCCACACCAAAATCCGACACAAGGAACAGTCAATCAATAAGTGTCCATCAACAAGGAACAGTCCATACATAATAAGGATAGGGGAATATATATATAACATATAACACCTGTCATCCTATCTAATGTCTGACTCATCAAGACAACCAATCACTGTCATTCTCGCCCACACATTATATACATACACATATCGTTTATATTTGCTACATCTTTGTTTATTTGAAGAATATTTAGACATAGATATTCAGAGATAGACAGTGGCTAGCACTGGAATCCAGTTTGACACGCGTTTCGTCCTATTTGGGACTCGTCAGCTGGATGTACCTGCATCTCAGAGTTGATGTTCACTCTGGGACTCGAACCCAGTACCTTTCGCTTCAAACGCCATCACGTTATCTACTCGGCCACTGAGTCCTGATATTCAGTATATACATGAAAGTATCTTACAAACTCACTTATTAATCAAATAGAATTTCTAAATTACCTAAGAAATCTCTCATTATCAACAAAATGTTTACCGCAAACCCCTAAATCCACATTAAATAGTTATACAAACCACAAAACCGAAGATAATCAGTTGAATACTTTTGAACTTTTGAGAATAATATTTATTGGCATCTGGTAGTTGATTAATACATGGTGAATGAATGAACATGAACTATGTCCATTGATAGTAGATATCCATGTTTACATACTTTGAAATAGTCATTGATACAATAGATATGATTAAATCATCAACCTTATAGATTTAAAGTGAATTTCTAATGATAAAATGTAAAAAGATGCGAGACCAAAGGCCCTGGGTTCGAAACCGGCGAGCGGGATCGTGGATGAGCACTGCTGAGGAGTCCCAGTGCTTCCAGGTTTTCAATGGTGGTCTGACATTAATCAGTTCATGATCTCAATACAAAACATAATAATCTCCACAACCTCATGCTGTTAGTCGACAATATCTTCGAAGAAATCAAAATAACAATGAGAAAAAAATAAGCATATAAAATCTTATTTGTGAGTATTTTCACCAGTAAAATTATTATAATCGGATTGGAAATAGAAATATGTAGAAAGCTTAGCCCGATAAATTAGAAATTAAATTACCGCAGCAACAACTTATCGGTACACAAAACATTTCGTATAGAAACAGTATTGTGAAGAGTTAAAAACCCATATCCTGACCTTTTTCTATGGAAACGACTATACTCCCAGCTCAACTGAGCGACTTTAGTTAGTCGATTTACCGTTACAAATCACCTAGATAAACCAGATCGAATAATAATGCAACAGTTATAGCAATGTTATTGAAACCCTCGTAATCAATGTTTGTCGCATTTCGATACATCAAATTTACCCCATTTTATACTAAGAAAACAGTCACAGAAAATTAATACAATATTATCTACTAAGTAAAGCACTGCTTTAGAATAGGTTTACTCTTCTTTATATCTAATCATAGACAAATATAAACTAGCAATGAAATGACGCTTATTTTAATACACTCAGACATAAAAATTTTCAAAATTGTAGATCGAGGAAATTATGAAGATTTGAGAAAATTTCTTAAGGGCAATCTCCAATCAACAAACACCTCGACATAGACAGAGTTTATCAAATAATGTAGAATAAGTCAATAAAACACTTGATCAGAGGTCAACGAAACAGAATATTCTTCCAAAATTCAAAGAAGCGCAAGGATATCAAAATCTATGAAAATAACCAGTAAAAAACTAAGCTTTAGATTATTTTAAAAATGATACTTTTCCTTCAAACAGCCGCTATTATTCCTGCCATGAACAATAAAAAGCTATCCAGTTCATAAAAAGGAATACAACCAGATCCATTCATTTCAAAAAACATCTATTTATATTTTTAATAAGTTCTCCGTAAAGTAATATGTGTACTTGATGAATTGTTGTAGAACTTAAGCATTTTCCCTCTCATCTACTGATTCTGATGAACTTACACCTCCATATCCCAAAGGATAAATACAGATAAGGTAGTAAGCAAAGTGCATGGTTTGTGTTTCATCATCTTACATTTTAATTCTCTCTGCAATACTAATCTACAGATATATTCACTTTGATAGAGTTTTGTTCTCTGAGCTAGATGGTTTGGTCGTGGGGCTTTCATCGTCCTCCTGAACGACATCATCAGCACGAACTTCGGGTAGAAGTGAAGCGTTTGCATTTCTCCACACGTGGTTCACAGCTTGTCCTGTTCACCTCGATGTTGATTGGTTCTTATTGACCTTAAATCTGTCATTGTTTATTTCTTCGTTTTGGTTGTGTCTGCCATTGGTTTGATTTTTGTTCCTATGTCTCTGCATACATTTCCCGATTGATTGATAAATTGGTTTGATTTCAATGTGCTTGTTTATTGCTGATTGACCTGAGTGCCAAGCTTCTAAAAATTCTCTGGTGTTTTGAGAATTGCCTCTGTCCAAAATCTCCACATTTTTCCAGTCGAATGTGTGTCCGTAGTTGTCCACGTGTATTGATATGAGTGAAGACATGTCGTGGCGTTTGATCGCTAATTGATGTTCATGCAGGCGAAGATGAAGAGGGCGTCCGCTTTGTCCGATGTAGTGTTTGTCGCAGTTGGCACAATTTATTTTGTAGCTGATGTTTGGTTTGTCTTCTTTTGTCATTTCAACCTTTGGTTTGCATAAGATTGAATGGAGGGATTTTGTTGGTTTGTGGACAACACCTATTCTAAAGGCTTTCAGCAGTCTCTTTTTCGTTTCCGATATACCTTTTATGTGTGGTATGGTGATCCTTTTGTTGATTTCTGTACTTGACTTCGTTTCTGATGATGGGTGTGGCTGGTATTTTTTGATGAAGTTGATTGTTAGTTAACAACTACCAATTTTCAAACCAGAAAAAATCAATTTCATAATGAGTAACAGCAGTTTCCAATCATTGGTAATGTAAATATTGTTCGGTAGCCATGTTAATTATAATAGTCCAAAATACCACGAACATAAGTAAATATCGTTCATACATTAACTGGATATTCCCACCAACTCTGAGCTTCAACCAAGTATTGTGAAAACACGAGACTACATTCGCTACTATCAGAGCCACAACTATGTTAGAGCCGAAGAACGAAAAAAAATGACTGGACAAAACCAATGGTAACCTATAGCATTGTTACCACTCGATGATCAGTCAATAAAAAACCCAGAGTCCTCTCGTAATTAAGTCTCAGATGGAGTATCACAGCTCTATCTGTGACATAATGATGAAGTTTTGAATCTCATATTGACCAACAAGTTGCTTAAAAATCCAGGTGGACGATGCTGACGAGCATCTAATGTTTTCTATCAGCTCAGTTCAACCATCTAACAACAATGCGAAATCATTTGATGATTGATTACAAAAAGTTATAAACACACAATTTGTTTTTTCAAGAAAATAGAATTTTTATGTTAACTAAAGAACATTAAACGTGCAATTAATCAACATGTATTGTGTTGGGTTGATTATTTACACTATTTTAAAATCTCTATTTATAATTCATTAATGATGTTGTAAAGAGACGAAAATTACATACAACTACATTGAGATTATCTCCTACACATTTAATAAGAACTCATGACATTTTTTCGTATAATTTATATAAATGAATAAAAACCTATCTGATATTTTAGTTTTTATTCACTATACTATTTATAATCATGGGATTTAAGTAGTTTTGAAATTAGTAAGCGAATTACGATGCAAATTGAAACTGGTAGATTTTAAGTAATAAGAAGATTATCCAAGTATATCTCCGCTAACCTTAACCGATGACGAATTGTAACAAGTTGACGTACAAAACACGTATAAATGTTAAGGAGTATTTATGCCAATGACTGACATCACCTGGTAAACTATTAATCGCTAGAGAGTAATAGAAGGTTGTTTCGTCTCAACTTAGGACTTCATATCAATGCATGCCCACCAACCTCACCCAGGATCAAACACAAGCTAGTCAGATTTCACGGTAATTTGAAAGATACAAGTTTCAGAAAACATTTTAAAGTTGAGAATTTATTTATTCTACAAATACCAAAAAATTTTTATAAAGTGAAATTCAGAGAGGGGTTTCGTGGATATTATAATAATTTAATAGTTGAATTCATGAGTCCATTAAAGTTAGATGATGGCACGATCTCGTGAATTGGTTGAAGTCAGAAATTAACACCGTTGGATACCAGCTCTGTGGTCTGGAGGTTAAGCGTTTACGCACGTGACCGATAAGTCCTGGGTTCGAATCTCGCCTGACGGTATCGTGGGTGCGCACTTTCGAGGACTTCCATACTAGGACGAAACGACTTTCCAGTACTTCCAAGTTTTTCATGATGGTCTAGCTTTAATTGACTCATGAGTCCAGCTATTAAACTGAAATTCATCAATATGAAATATGATCAAATAAATCTATTATTTTGGAGCATTGACTATAGATAAGTGAATAGAAAAGCGGACTTAATTAACTTGATAATATCATCTAGACATATTTTTATCCATAATTGAAGTTATTCTGATCTATTCACAATACATTTCTCCTCTTCTGGAGAACCATCAACGTGTTCATTTGATTTGATATAAGAAAGAAGAAAAACATTGATAGGAGATGTAGATTTACTTTATACCTAAACTAGACTGAAAAATATCAATACGTAAGTTTTCATAGGTTTTATTCACACTGAATATAAACTGAATATTAAACAAACTGAATTGAGTTGTTCTTTCAACTA
This sequence comes from Schistosoma mansoni, assembly GCF_000237925.1. Lineage (NCBI taxonomy): Eukaryota > Metazoa > Platyhelminthes > Trematoda > Strigeidida > Schistosomatidae > Schistosoma > Schistosoma mansoni. Next base: position 44,706,406 of record NC_031495.1, on the reverse strand, counting down.
GTTATTCAGTAAAAGTATTTACAACTATCGTAAGATCAAATCAGTACAGATAACGCATATGTCTAACTCATTATATTATTATTGGACTTTAAGAAGCATTTTAAAATTTAAACGATAGAAATCAAGTGGGCTGGAAAAATTCACTAGTTTAAATGTGTAACTTAAATCTAGATTAATGTGATTAGAAATAGATCATATCTGATTCAGAAGTCACTAGTGAGAGCCACGAAATCTAGCCAAATCTTCTAGCGAACAAAAAAGGGTGATATTGTCATTTGTTTTTAAAAGTTCATGAAATGAATGTTTGCTGACATTTTCAACTCTTCATAGGAAAAGAAAATACTAGACTTTATAAAAACAATAAACCATATAAACAATACATCTCTGATTGGCATATGTGCATACTGTGTGTACTGCCTCGATATAGCCTTAATTCACAAGCATGGTAAGCAGAGATGGATAGTGGATAGCAGTGGAATCCAGTTTGACGCGCGTTTCGTCCTATTTGGGAGTCGTCAGCTGAATGTACCTGCATCTCAGAGTTGATGTTCACTCTGAGACTCGAATCCAGTACCCTCGCTTCAAACGCCATCGCGTTATCCACTCGGCTACTGAGTCCTGATAGCCACTTGCTTGTGCGATGGGGTGAAGTTTAAATTCATTTAGTATTGTTTGTTTGAATCTTCCCATCGATTTGTTAGGACTGTAACTGGTCAGTCTCTAATTGGCATATATGCATACTGTGCGTATTGCCTCGATATAGCCTTAATTCACAAGCATGGTAAGCAGAGATGTTTAGATTTTCGTTAGGTCGTAAATATTGATTTATACGAAACTTAACAACTTGTCAGTTAGTGCAAGGCGGAGTCCTACATAACAAATAAAGCCCCTATTTTATTTATCAACTTGGTTTTAAATGAAAATACACATAAATCATTTGAAAGAAACTATTCATCATTTGTAAATATTTTTATCAAATTTATATTTTTGTTTGTTACTAACGGAAAATAAAGTTAATCTTTTTTTGGTCATAGTAACTATTTTGTCATAAATTTTGATACATTCGATAATTTCGTGTATTAAAATTTGATTGATTTTTTTTCTTTTAAATTTTAAGTGATAAATAGAATTTTTTTGCGTGTGTGTGTTTTCTCCTTTGCTACTTTTATTTTTCAATCTGGAATACTCATTGAGATTATTGTCAAAATAAATGATTTATCTAAAAAACAAAAAAAAAGTATTACTTACACAGACTAGACCATCTAAGAATTGTAAGAACAACGAGATTACCCATTGGATACAATTTAAAATTACAATTATTATTAACATACTCTGTAGATTCATGTTTGAAATACAACTGAAATCATAATCATAAAAGGAATAGGGATACAAATTGTTTATGAATAAACGGCGAGACTAAAGTATACTGCCGAGCCAATCAGAAGCTTTCGCGGGTTTTCAAGGTCATGGCGCTAAGTTCGGTATCTGATGCTTACGTACGATCGGTTTACAGCGGATTTTAGAGAAGACGTGATAATTCAGTGTCTACAAGAGAAGTGATCATAAGATTTTGGCGCGAAATTCAATTATCCATTTGGATAAATAGAGTTTTGGCATCATAGCTGATGTCAGTTCGTAATGAAAAGCCTAAGTTTAATTCCTAACCTTAACCATGAGCTGTAAATCATAATTTGAATTCTTCACACAGGTTTATAACCCTCATTTAGTCTTACTTATTATGTTGTCACTCTCAGAGTCACTCTAGCGTCGCTCAAAGGTCGTCCATAAATTATAGTCTCACCCTTAACCCTAAACCCTAACCGTAAACCTTAATCATAACCCTATACCGTAAACCATACCAATATACCAACAACATTGGAGCTATGTGGTCGAGGCTAAAAGAATTTTTGAGACCTTATAATGGTTCCAGAGGTCGACTACTATGGAGCCATATAGATGAGTTCCTGTACCGTATGCACTATGATTTTAGAACTTCTGAACCTATATCTGACCTTGAGAAGTTTTTGAGTCATGTTAAAGAACAGTATCCCCTTTAATTTTTGAGTTTTGTATGATATATTTTACTGTAGACTAACTGCCTTATGATTGGCTAATATTTCTCAAGGTAATTTAAGATTCGTTCAAAGGTCGGCAGTATAGTTTAGTCTCGCCGAATAAACATAATTAAGATAGATATGGATGAGACTATAATTTATGGATGACCTTTGAGTGACGTCAAAGTGACCTTGAGAGTGTCCATCTAAGAACTAGAACTAAATGAGGGTTATAAACCAATGTGAAGAATACAAAATTATGATTTACAATAGATGGTTAGGGTTAGGAATTATATTTAGGGTTTTCATCACGAACTAATATCAGCTATAATGAGAAAACTCTATTTAGCCAAATGGATGAGTGAATTTTGCGCCAAAATTAGAGACCTATTATTTTATATCTGATTGATTCGTCTATAAATTATAGTCTTGCCTTGATATGTATTTATATATCGAAAACTAATAATACAGAGTAAAATATGTATTGTATTTACCAGTAATCATAATTAAGATAAAAGAGGTAATGTGAAGTGAATGAAATTAATAAATGATTGTTCAATTACTTGATTATTAAAATACATAATTATCGAAAAATATCTTCAAAATGATTTAATAAACTGAATATACTTTACTAATCATCCGTTTAGTTTTCAATCTGTCTCAATACATTTTCTGTAGTAAAGTAGGATTAGTAACGTCTTGTACATCAATCTCATGATATGGTACTTAGAGAGTGATTAGGTTTACTAACTGTTAGGATTTGTCCTGATCTTATTTTATTTCACAATTACTTAGATATATATTCTAAAGACGAAAAATTTGTAGTGCCGTGCTTCAATAATAGTTCACTTCGATAACCGTTATTATACCAATCCTAACGGTGTACAAAATCAGAAGGCAAAAGGAAGCGGCAACTACATTTTTATTGATGAATGATGCAGATCAGAAAGCTGTGGGCACATGAGCAAGTGTAAGCGAGCGAAGCAAAGATGATGTATAGTGGAGATGTCTGGGAAGCCAACTCGCTATGAGCAAGCATTACTCAATATTTATAATCAGACAAAAATGAATGACAGATATATGATGAATAGGATACGAAGGGTACACATATACGCTCATATAAAAATATAGTCAAGGTTAATAAGCTAATAATTAACAAGATCAAAATATGACTCATAATGTATAGGGGAATTAGATTGGCCAGACGCTAGAATAAAGTATATGGGCTTAACATAACAACCGATACTATGAATTCTCATATAGTGGAAAATCGTAGATTATCATAAACTGAAATCGTAACAACTTTATTTTACAAATAGTAGAATTTATTAATCTTAAGAACATGATAATACAAATAACATTAGGATCACGTCGATTTTTTTTTAATAAATTTTTTTTGTCCCCCTTAATCAAAAAATCTTCATCCCATTTTCCAATTTTTTCAATCCGTTTCGTCCAATGAAATTCCTAGTTGTAAATGCGTTATAATTGGTTATGTAATTCTTGAAATTCGTATTAAAGCTCTGTACTTATCGATATAGATAATTTTCTTCACAATATGGACGTCAGTAACGCGCAAATTGGAGGCTCTGTTGTCCCTCACGTAGTCACAGAAACGGAAAATGTATTTTTGAATACATTGTATCTGGTAGCGTTTCCATCAAGAGGGTAAGCTTACCTTTCTTTAGAATTAACCCATTCATCGTATTCGTAGAGGCTACGATCTGATCTTCTTCAAATATTCTACCGTCTTATGGTAACAAGAAATGTGGAAAGGTAAATCGAAATATGCTTTACAATGTTTTGTAGCTTCCAACGGTATGTGTCATTTATCGAAGCAGCAGACGGAAATTTCTACCAATATTTGAGAGATCAGTCATTGTCCAAAAAGCACAAGTGGTCGAATGCTTTTAGACTATCTGCAATGCTTCTAGATCAAAGCAATACAAATTTCGTTGAGACGACCCATCGAATTTTAAAGTTGCATAAGCTGAACAGAAAAACACCCGTGTTCAGATCGATATTTAGTGTTCTACTTCGCACTGGATATTGGATAGAAGCTTGAGTTCAAAAGTACTCCACTGAATGCCGTAGCAAAGCTGTGCTGGGTCGCGAGCCTCAACTACGTCGTCTTCAGGAAACACTTACACCTGCTGCATGTCAACTGCTGAAGCGGCACTTGCGTGTTCCTGTTACTGACTTCGTATTGTCGGGGGAGTTCTTCACGGCCGTTGATACTGCAGGAACTTACACAGTCTCCAGAAATCCTATTAGTTGTTCCTGTTTCTTTTATGTAGAACACAGAGTCGTATGTCGTCACATCTTGGCATACTGTTCGCACGCCAACGTTGAAGTTCACAGAGAAAGCATTGGTGACAGATGGCTGCATTCCAACAGCTACGTAACCAGAGTAACGATTGACAATGAGTTACCGGTACAAGTCGGGCAGACAAACGTCCTAACATCGATTCACTACTTATGTCGGCGTATGTCCGCTGAACAGCGTACCGCTCTACTTAACTATGCTCATCAGTTGCTTTACGATGGATTACCTACTACCATCACAATGCCCATCGTCCGAAATACTACAGGCACCAACCGTCAACAGAACGTAGATTTGGATGCTACCTTAAATGATAACGAGATTGAAGTAATATCTATGAACTCAGAAGAGTTTACGGACCGAGACAATGAAGAAGACGAACGTGCGCACAATGACGGACTGTGTGATATTTGCCATCTACGTCAGCCGCCCAGTGAAATAGCTGATGGAAGTGCTTGGATTTTTTGTCCATGCAATGCTATGTTTCATTCGTTTTGTGCCTACGACCCAACAGAAGTATCACCTGGGTTCAACTGTCCCATGTGCGGCGCTGTCACGGACTCATAGTGGAGTCATTGATCAGGACCTAAGGACCTGTGTAGAGACCGAGTAAAGACACTTTTCAGGGCCACCCACAATTTGATTTAAATTTTGTTTGAATTTCTTGTTTCCATTTTAAGGAGGAGTCATGAAACCATCAATAATTCATTTTACATTCATATGATTTGGTTAATAGGTACAGTAAAGAAATGTAGTAAGATCGGTTCACTAGTACAACAAGATAATTTCTATTGCTAAGGTCAAGTGAACAAACACTGGTCGGTCATCACAATTCCATAGTAATGAAGCTGTAGATTAATAATGATCATCGCTCACTTTATTACCTTGCCAACAGCTTTTCAGGTCTTTCAAATTTACGGTTTCAGTAAACGATTCCGTACAGAAAACAACGTCATATAATGAAGACTTACATGTCTAACAAGTCATTAATAATAATAATAATAATAATAATAATAATGGAACATACGAAATGTAATAATAATGTTTCATATGAGATTTATCACTACATAGCAAAAATTCGACACAGTGATGAATGTCATTTAGACATTTGATAAATAAATGTACCGTTTAACTTAACGGACTGAAATACGATATTCTAAATACATAATGGTTACTTGATACAATTGACCTTATTCACATTAAGTCATATCATTGAAATAGAAATTTATTTCGCTAGACATAGACTTGTTCATTGACACTTCATTCAACCTAAATTACATATGCTTGTCAAAAAAGGTTATTTTTTCAACGATCAGAGATTTAGTGTTTGTCACAATAACAGTAATTATTTTCCCTTTTGACGGAAAATGTACATACAGTTTTTCATTGTTCGTCTAGTATGTTTAACAAAGGAAACTGTTGATTTGGAAATATAATTCCAGACTTTCTAATTAATTAACGTTTACAATGTTATTTACAAATGACAAAAAATTCAGATCATTATTTTGAAAGGCTGTGCACTTAAAAAACATTGACTGTTAACATTAGCTGCCAAAAAAATATTATGCCCACCTCACAAATACAATTACCGTATTACATGACTGAGTACAACACTAACATGTATTTTCGGTGATCATTAATAAGTGATCAACTACAAAGAATGTACAGGTCAAAATATTTTATGCTTTTAATGGATTTGCAAAAAAAACCTGGATAACAATATTGCGTTCATTTTCGACACCCTTTTCAAAGCTAAAATGATCAACTTTTTGGTATTAAGAATAACGGTTTGCAAAATAACTGAATTATAAAAATTATTTGCTTTTTTCTCAGACATTATTTACTAATTTCAGATAGCGTAAAAGTTGCTTCATTTACACATCTTTTACGGTTAGCGTGACTTCGGCATGCCCCATTCACTTTCTCTTCGTCATTTACACGAATATAACGTTTATTAAATGAGCGAACTATGTGTTAAATTAACTTATGGGAATACTTAAATGAAAATGTGTTCACTAATTGTGTATTAAACATTTGAGACTACCTTTGAATTTCAATAATCACCATTATCAATTATTAATAACAGTTGTCAGTTTTTTCAAAAATTAACCTTCAATGATCTACACATTACTATTACTCTTGTCACGATAACTGATAACTGTAGTTGCATTTCTACTTCATAAAAAAAGAAGTTATCCCGATATACATTCACTAACAGGAGTATAGCAGGGTAATTAAAAGGATTTGTTTTTGTTTTTTTCGAAGTTAAATTTTTTTACAAAACTCCGATGGAACAATGCGAAAATAGTTAATTATTGTAAATAATAATCGGATGGAAAAATGTCAATTCTTACATCCAATAAAAGCACTTTATTCTAGTTCGATTTGAACGAATCAGATTACAAAACTGCACCATTTACAACCAATTAAAAAATTATTACAGGTGACAAAATGTTTGTTCATTTGCACTTGAGCACACACTTTCAAAAACAAATTCGCCAATCACCAATTGCTAAATTTTTTTCACATCCTTCATTTTCGAAAACAAGGGTGGTAGGGGATAATACGAGCCGTGATTCTAATGTCAACCTGATAATACCATCTATTTGTGATAATACACTAGTCCAATTTTCATTTTAACTTATTAGAACAATCCTGCAAGTCCTCATTTGTCCAATTCCTCAACTATCCCATCGCTTCACATTTTGTCATATACACATCGCCTAACTTAGGAATGACTATTTCGCACTTCATGAATGAAAATGAAGCTACATCTGATGAGTAGCTTGGAGACTTGGCATGTTGATCGAAATAATAAAAAGAAATTCATGGACAATAACTGCTTATTGTATAGACCCCAATTCTGGAAGTTTCATGATGTCTTGAGAAAGCATTTCAAGCTTCACAAAACTTCGATACTTAGCTGTTGTCGCACATGTATTGGACAGATTATGTATTTTATTGTCCCTTAGTTCGTAAACATTGAATAACCCAAATCGGGACATAAGAGCATGTGATATAGTCAATATTAAACAAATAAGTGCTATGCCTTTCTTAGATAATCACTCATTCATACAGAGAAAATCGTACAGGTTCATTGAGAAATACAAAAAGTAATTAAATATAACTAGACAAAATATTATACAAACCAAAAAATAAAACAAGAAACCCGGACAGGCTATTATATCAATGGATATCGGCAATCACGGACATAAATTTGCGTAGGACAACATCAGAATATTGAATAAAGGAAATGAAAAGTAAATGGCACACTTTCCGTAAGGGCTGTTAAAGATTTGTTGCTTGAGTAGACTATTTTGATAGAATTTTGTTCGCTGAGCTTGAGAGATTATTCGTGAAGTTTTCATTGTCCTTCCAACCGAAATCATTAGAAGTGAAGTGCACGAATCTTTTCACTTATGACTGGCAGATTGTCTTGATGACCTTGATCTTAATCGGTTATTATTGACCTTTATACTGTAGTCGTTTGAATGTTTAATTTGATGATCTCTCCATTGACTTGATTATTGATCCTACATTTATACGTAGTTTTATAATCAGTTTATAAGTTGCATGAATTTCGACATGTTTGTTGATTGTTGATCGACTTGGGTGCTAATATTTCAAAACTTCTTTCTTGTTTTTAGTATTCCCCCTATCCAAAATCTCAGCATTTTTCTATTCGAATGTATCCACAACTATCTACGTGGGTTAATATCAGCGAAGATACATCATGCTGTTTGATAGCCGTTTGGTGTTCGTGTGGATGAAGATGAAAAGGCCGCCCACTTTGTCCGATATTCTGTTTTTCTCAGCTGTAACAGTTTATTTTATGGGCATTATTTCGCTTTTCGTCTTCTGACATTCCATTCATCTGTTTGCATAAGATTGATTGAAGTGATCTTGTTAGTTTATGTGCTGCACCTATTCTAAACGGCCTCAATAGTCTTGCTGTGATTTTTGATATATTTAAATGGGCTGAAGTGTATTATAAGTTACTGTAATTAATAATTTTCATCTATATCATGACACCTATAATAACTGAATACTAGTTAAATAGTGAGCCAAATTTATATCTTGTAGGGTGAGTAGAGGTAGGCAATGAAAAATGTCTATAGACGAAACATTAGTTTTTCTTTCAATGATATTTGTTTTTAATTCATTTAACTTTGTTGATTGCCATGCATAAGTCAAATGCCGATTGAAACATTTCTCTATCCCCTTAATTTGATTAAAGCTAATCAATTGTTTGTCGATTATTCAATGACATCTGTAATATCAGGATAAAATAGATTACTTACCGACGGAAAGTCATCTGTGTGTATCTATCAACTGATCAGATATAACCTTCAAATCGCATTAAATCTATGTGAAACTAATTTGTAGTAATTAATAAATGTTCACTAAAGAGAGATATATCATGAATTGAGTTTCTTATACTTTCATTTAGAAGCTGTGTGACGTATGAAGTTTAAAAAGATTATGTATCAACATCTTTGTTTGGAAATTATACTCTAAAACAAATTGAAAATCTCTAGATTTCTACTGTGGGTCACTGGGTGTGAACAAACGAATAATTTTGAGATAAAACGAGGCGCCCCTCTACTTTCATGATTATTATTATTATTACTTAATGTATACGAAATTATTAATTGAAAATTAAAATTACATTTACATAGAGGACTGTTCCTGCTCTCTCTCTCTCTCACTCTCTCTCACTCTCTCACTTTCCACATTTCACGCCTTGTCCCATTTCTAAGTGATGCATAAAATTAGCTTTGAAACCTATTCAATATATAATGATGTCATAGAAAAAATGCTGAACTATACATCTACACATTAAGTTAGTTTTAATTGTATTTTATGGTTTTTATATTAAAACAATTTCTGTCTTCTTTTTTACCGACATATAAAAAGGTCAACTATTTAATACCATTTTATTAAATAAAGGTTTTCTCGTAACCATGGCAGTTTTGGAATGAAAATGAATCAGTCTATCATTCTTTTTTTTTACTGAATGTTACCGACATTGATTATCTACCTAAATACTAGAGAAAGCCACAAATAAATAAGTTGCTATTTTTGAGTATGTATTATTTTGTAAGATGTGCTGCTGAGGTATGGTCTACTTATATCTATATAAGTAGTATA